>NC_069500.1:739951214-740036214 GCF_027579735.1 Bombina bombina | reverse complement strand
GAAATCTTTGCTCCAAACGTAGTAACCTGTAGGGAAGCATCCGTAATAAAGGAATTGGCCAACTTAAGAGCCTTGATCCTATCCTGGATCTCTTCAAGGGGAGTATCTGTCTGAATAGAATCAGACAACGCATCAAACCAGTATGCCGCCGCGCTGCTGACGGTAGCAATACACACCGCAGGTTGCTATTGTAAACCTGGTGTACATACATATTTTTAAGTAACCCTTTCAACTTCTTATCCATAGGATCCTTAAAGGAACAGCTATCCTCTATGGAAATAGTGGTTCTCTTAGCCAAAATGGAAATTGCCCCTTCCACCTTGGGGACCGTCTGCCAAGACTCCTTGATAGAGTCAGCTATTGGAAACATCTTCTTAAAAATTGGGGATGGAGAAAAAGAGATACCAGGTCTCTCCCATTCCCGAGCAATAATCTCTGTAGCCCGGTCTTGTACAGGGAAAACCTCCACCATGGAAGATACATCAAAGTACTTGTTTAGCTTAATAGATTTCTTGGGATTGACTACGACAGTAGTGTCGGAGTCGTCCAAGGTAGCCAAAACCTCCTTAACTGCTTAATGACCACAGCACTTTTCCATTTTCTGTCCGTTTGGGACCAAGGCTATTTTTACATTTTTGCGGTGTTTGTGTTTAGCTGTAATTTTCTTCTTACTCATTTACTGTACCCACACATATTATATACCGTTTTTCTCGCCACTAAATGGACTTTCTAAAGATACCATTATTTTCATCATATCTTATAATTTACTATAAAAAAAAATATAAAATATGAGGAAAAATTGAAAAAAAACACACTTTTTCTAACTTTGACCCCCAAAATCTGTTACATATCTACAACCACCAAAAAACACCCATGCTAAATAGGTTCAAAATTTTGTCCTGAGTTTAGAAATACCCAATGTTTACATGTTCTTTGCTTTTTTTGCAAGTTATAGGGCCATAAATACAAGTAGCACTTTGCTATTTCCAAACCACTTTTTTCCAAAATTAGCGCTAGTTACATTAGAACACTAATATCTTTCAGGAATCCCTGAATATCCCTTGACATGCATATATTTTTTTTAGTAGACATCCCAAAGTATTGATCTAGGACAATTTTGGTATATTTCATACCACCATTTCACCGCCAAATGCGATCAAATACAAAAAATCGTTCACTTTTTCACAAATTTTTTCACAAACTTTTGGTTTCTCACTGAAATTATTTACAAACAACTTGTGCAATTATGGCATAAATGGTTGTAAATTCTTCTCTGGGATCCCCTTTGTTCAGAAATAGCAGACATATATGGCTTTGGCGTGGCTTTTTGGTAATTAGAAGGCCGCTAAATGCCACTGCGCACCACAAGTGTATTATGCCCAGCAGTTAAGGGGTAATTAGGGAGCTTTTAGGGAGCTTGTAGGGTTAATTTTAGCTTTAGTGTAGTATAGTAGACAACCCCACGTATTGATCTAGGCACATTTTGGTATATTTCATGCCACCATTTCACCGCCAAATGCGATCAAATTGAAAAAAAAGTTAAATTTTTCACAATTTTAGGTTTCTCACTGAAATAATTTACAAACAGCTTGAGCAATTATGGCACAAATGGTTGTAAATACTTGTCTGGGATCCCCTTTGTTCAGAAATAGCAGACATATATGACTTTGGCGTTGCTTTCTGGTAATTAGAAGGCCGCTAAATCCTGCTGCGCCTCACACGTGTATTATGGCTAGCAGTGAAGGGGTTAATTAGGGAGTTTGTAGGGAGCTTGCAGGGTTAATTTTATCTTTAGTGTAGAGATCAGCCTCCCACCTGACACATCCCACCCCCTGATCCCTCCCAAACAGCTCCCTTCCCTCCCCCACCCCACAATTGTCCCCGCCATCTTAAGTACTGGCAGAAAGTCTGCCAGTACTAAAATAAAAGGGTTTTTTAAAAAAAAAAAATTTTTTTTTACATATGCTAGGATGTAGGATCCCCCCCTTAGCCCCCAACCTCCCTGATCCCCCCCAAAACCGCTCTCTAACCCTCCCCTCTGCCTCATTGGGGGCCATCTTGGGTACTGGCAGCTGTCTGCCAGTACCCAGTTTGCAAAAAAAAAAAAAAGTGCTTTTTTATTTTTGTTTGGCTTTTTTCTGTAGTGTAGCTTCCCCCCCCCACACAGACAAACCCCCACCACCTTGCTGATCTTTTTTTAAAAAAAAATATTTAGACATTTAAACATTTTTTATTAATAAATTTTCTGTAGTGTAGCGGTTCCCACCCGCTCCCTCCCGTGCACGCGTCCGTGCGCGCCCCCGCTCATCCCCGCCCACGCTCCCGCCCCCCCCCCGCACATAACCAGGGCCATCGATGGCCGCCACCCGCGTCCCGGTCCGGCTCCCACCCACCAACGCAGGGAGCCACCGATCTCCGGTGCAGAGAGGGCCACAGAGTGGCTCTCTCTGCACCGGATGGCTTAAAAAGGTTATTGCAGGATGCCTCCATATCGAGGCATCACTGCAATAACCGGAAAGCAGCTGGAAGCGAGCAGGATCGCTTCCAGCTGCTTTCCACACCGAGGACGTGCAGGGTACGTTCTCAGGCATTAACTGCCTTTTTTTTGAGGACGTACCCTGCACGTCCTCGGTCGTTAAGGGGTTAAAGGGACACAAAACCCAAATTTTTTCTTTTGTGATTCAGATAGAGCATGAAATTTTAAGCAACTTTCTAATTTACTCCTATTATCAAATTTTCTTCATTCTCTTGGTATGTTTATTTGAAAAGCAAAAATGTAAGTTTAGATGCCGGCCCATTTTTGGTGAACAACCTGGCTTGCTGATTGGACAGCACCAATACAAAAGTAATGTCCATAGTACTGAACCAAAAAGTTGCTGGCTCCTTAGCTTAGATGCCTTCTTTTTCAAATAAAGATAGCAAGAGAACAAAGACAAATTGACAATAGGAGTAAGTTAGAAAGTTGCTTAAAAATGAATGCTCTATCTGAGTCATGAAAGAAATAATTTGGGTTCAGTGTCCCTTTAAGTAACAAACGGAGGTGTTCCAGCTTAAACCTTAAGGATACGACTTCCGCATCAGAAGAAGGAATTACACTGAGTCTGAGATTTCACCCTCAGATGTTATCGAAGTATCTTCCTCCTCAGACATCTAGCAAGGAACATTCAGAATAGCCACGACTGTGTCAGAAACCTTACTCACCGATTCCTTAGATTTCCTCTTGCGCTTTCCCTGCAGCATGGGAAAAGTAGACAGCGCATCAGTTACTGCAGAAGATATGTGGGTAGCAATGTCTTGCAACGTAACTCCAACCGGAGTGTGAGAGGAAGCGCAGGGCACTGCATGTGAAGACGATAATGTTTGTGACACTTGAGGAGAAAGCTGCGGCATATCTTGAACAGGAGACCCCTGAACAGCTTCCGCCTTAGACAGTAATGGTTCAGATTCAAAAAGTCTATCCCGGTAATGCAATGTTCTCTCAATACATGAAGAACAAAAAGGGATTGGTGGTTCTACATTAGCATCAAAACAAAGTACAATTAACATTTTGAGGGCCTCTTGGTCCATTTTTACCCAATAAATTAACAAATAAAAAATAAAATACTTTTAACTTTAAAACTAATGGCAAAAAAAAAAGTTACTGTCCCTTTAAATTTTAAAGTAAATATGGGCTTTGAGGGAGGATTCATAAAAGCTCTAAAAGTAATATACTCATGCCCAGAGGCCCAAGTTTCCTCAACAGGATACAAATCAAAACCCTTTCCAATACGAAACGGTACCAGACAGGGGTGCCCTCTGTCCCCACTACTATTCGCGCTCTGTATAGAACCACTAGCAATCGCGATCCGTTCACACCCAGACATATCAGGAGTTAAAATAAATCCATTAGAATACAAACTTTCTCTATTTGCGGATGATGTCCTGTTGACCTTGACGAACCCATTAATATCTCTACCGCACCTCTACCAGACAATAAAGACATTTTCAACCATCTCAGGATTTAAAATCAACCCAGACAAGTGTGAAGCCCTACCCATTGCAATACCCCAACAAACTAAAATAATTTTAGAAACACAATTTCACTTTAAATGGATGAAACACACACTAAAATACTTAGGTATCCAGATTCCAACTTGCTCCACTCAGCTATACAAAGTAAATTATACCCCACTATTTAAACAAATTAGACGAGATATGGCAAAATGGAAGAGCTTTAATTTCTCCTGGCTAGGTAGAATAGCGGCGGTTAAAATGAACGCCATGCCTCGAATACTGTATTTATTCAGAACCCTCCCGATAAAAATAATAAAACCAGAACTGGAAACACTGCAAAAAGACATCTTAGCATTTATTAGGGGAGATAAGACGAGCAGGATAGCAAAATCCACCTTAAACAGACATAAGTCACTCGGGGGCATAGGTGCACCAAACATAATAGAATATTACAATGCAGCCAGACTAGCGCAAGATACACTACTCCTGAAAAGGTCAAAGGGAATAATATGGCCCAAGTTAGAAGCGAACATAGGGGGGTGGGAAGAAGCAGACTCAATTGTTTGGGACCCAGAGAGGGCTCAGAAAGATAGAAAGACATCTACACCCTACACCACAAACCTCACTGTAAAGATCTGGAAAACAGCGAAAACGAAATATAAACTACTACAGCAACATTCTATATCAATACCACTTAGATATCTAATATCAGAAGACCTTTGGACCCAAATCAAAAAATGGGAAAACAAAGGTTTATACAGAGTGGCGGACTACTTAACAGGACATAACACACTGACGTTTAACCAACTACAGACAAAGATTGACCCCCTGAAGCTACACTGGTACTTATACCTACAGATACACTCCGCTCTACAATCATATTTAAAACACCCTAGAGAACAGACCTCCACACCTATCGAAACCTTCTGTAAATCAGAAGAACGCAACAAACATACCATATCTCTACTATATGTATCTATGCAGACCACCCACAACACCACCAAGACCACGACTATGCTGGCCTGGGAACAGGAACTACTTATCTGCAAAGACAAAAAGACATGGGAATCACTGTTTCAAAACGCAGAAAGAGGGTTGATAAGTGTAGACCTTAAAGAAAATATCACCAAAACAATTCACAGATGGTACTTAACTCCTACACGAACGGCTCATATGCACCCCCAAGGCAGCAGATTATGTTACAGAGGCTGTGGAGACATAGGGACATACAGACACATGTGGTGGGACTGCAAAGATGTTAGGGGTATATGGAGCAGACTATCCGCATTTCTCAGTCAGATGCTAGAAGAAAATATTAGTCTAACGATCCAACAAGCTTTATTACATGAACATCTCAGTAAATTCCACAAACATATCAATACATTTATTAAGATCTTATGCACAATCACGAGGATATGCATAGCTAAATATTGGAAATCTGGAACTCCAACCTGGACTGAGATATATAATAGAATCCAACACACATACACCATGTACGAGACAGCTTCATATACATTAGATAACAGGGAAACCTTCCAAGCAGTGTGGTACTATTGGATAAGCAAAGGGTCCATAACCTCACAAGATAACCGGAGATCAGGGATCTAAAGGACCATCAAACTATAGTCGTGTCAAACACTTTGACGCACACATACTATGATCTGTGACATAAGATGACATCACCCATCCCTATCCCCCCCCCTTATAACCCCCTTTCTTTTTTTTTCTTTTATAGTTTCCCCTTTCTTCCTTATTTATTTCTTTTTTGTTCTTGATCTATCTGTTCTCAGTTGTTATACCGTAAGGTTTCAAATTCATATACATGATTACTCTAAGATAATAATGATTCAGCCAAAAACATCCAGTTAGTGAAATACAGAGTTAAGAAACAATCTGTACCAAAGATTAGAATGTCATAACACAAGGAAGAAATGCTAGATAGAATATATTAAGAAAAAGTAACAAGAAGGAGGCGCCAATGGTGCAGATCAAAAAGGTATTTCAAAGTATCAAACTCATGTGAACACAAGGTACTCACAATAGGAGGAGGCACTCAGTTGTGCCAGTAGATGCAGGCTGGGTTTTAACAGCAATCCAGCTGGCTGTAAAAGGCAGCAAAAGGTGGCAGCTTCTCTATCAGCATCCGATGGAAGTAGATCTAAAAATGTAAGCAAGGATAGAGGCGCCTATGGTGCAGGTAAATGATGGTACAATAAGTGCTGATCGCTCACTCTAACACAATGTACTCACATTTGTTGAAGGCACTCACTTGTGCCTATAGAGGCAGGCTGGATTTTAACAGCAATCCAGCTGGCTGTGACAGGGTGGAAAGGCTGATTTCTGGGTGTCAGAGTGCAGAGACTCTATAGTAGCATAGCAAGGTGGTACCAAAATAACACTGAGAGTGGGTGTGTAATAAAAAATGGATTTATTAAAACATATAAAAAATAAAAAGTTAGTCCACTCCTCAAAGTGTTAAAAACAACTGGTACATCAGGAATACATGCGACGCGTTTCTCAGTTACAACTGTTTCATCAGGCATGTTTTTGGTAACAAATCTTTACTCCTTAAATAGGGCTATGCTACTCTGAAACACCCACATCCCACCCCCAACAATTAGCAAGCCATGTACCAATCTATCCTTGCTTACATTTTTAGATAGAATATATACTCTAATAACCTACTGTTAAATGGCTGATAATGCTTGATGAATCAAAGACAGTTCTAAGATAGAATCAATTTGCAGTGAATAATGATGTAGGGATGAGATAATTGTGTAACTATGTAACAATGCGGTTTGGCTAGGATTTTTCACTCTTATATCATTGAATACTTGTAATGCAATATCCCCCAAAATCAATAGACAACGGAAGAATAGATATTGTATGTTATGTTAATTCATTTTATGCATTCTTGTTCTCTGAAAAATATAAAACAATAAAAAACTATTTAAACATAAATTTTAAAGTAAATTTTTATTTCCTCATAGCAAAGCAGTGGGGCTCTATAGAACCCCAGACAGCCTCTACACCTCAGCTAGCTCTGCTGAGGTGCCTACCAGTCCTGCTGGTTGCCGGAGTAGAGAAAATCCGGTCTCAATCCAGAGCTGCCCGGTATCCGGTGACAGCTCTCACTGAGAACGCAGAGCCGCAAATTAAGTACGTCACACTTCCGGCACTCAGGAAGTGATTAGTAAAAAAGCGTGCAAAAACAGAATTTATGTTTACCTGATAAATTACTTTCTCCAACGGTGTGTCCGGTCCACGGCGTCATCCTTACTTGTGGGATATTCTCTTCCCCAACAGGAAATGGCAAAGAGCCCAGCAAAGCTGGTCACATGATCCCTCCTAGGCTCCGCCTACCCCAGTCATTCGACCGACGTTAAGGAGGAATATTTGCATAGGAGAAACCATATGATACCGTGGTGACTGTAGTTAAAGAAAATAAATTATCAGACCTGATTAAAAAACCAGGGCGGGCCGTGGACCGGACACACCGTTGGAGAAAGTAATTTATCAGGTAAACATAAATTCTGTTTTCTCCAACATAGGTGTGTCCGGTCCACGGCGTCATCCTTACTTGTGGGAACCAATACCAAAGCTTTAGGACACGGATGAAGGGAGGGAGCAAATCAGGTCACCTAAATGGAAGGCACCACGGCTTGCAAAACCTTTCTCCCAAAAAATAGCCTCAGAAGAAGCAAAAGTATCAAACTTGTAAAATTTGGTAAAAGTGTGCAGTGAAGACCAAGTCGCTGCCCTACATATCTGATCAACAGAAGCCTCGTTCTTGAAGGCCCATGTGGAAGCCACAGCCCTAGTGGAATGAGCTGTGATTCTTTCAGGAGGCTGCCGTCCGGCAGTCTCGTAAGCCAATCTGATGATGCTTTTAATCCAAAAAGAGAGAGAGGTAGAAGTTGCTTTTTGACCTCTCCTGTTACCAGAATAAACAACAAACAAGGAAGATGTTTGTCTAAAATCCTTTGTAGCATCTAAATAGAATTTTAGAGCGCGAACAACATCCAAATTGTGCAACAAACGTTCCTTCTTCGAAACTGGTTTCGGACACAAAGAAGGCACGACTATCTCCTGGTTAATGTTTTTGTTAGAAACAACTTTTGGAAGAAAACCAGGTTTAGTACGTAAAAACCACCTTATCTGCATGGAACACCAGATAAGGAGGAGAACACTGCAGAGCAGATAATTCTGAAACTCTTCTAGCGGAAGAAATTGCAGCCAAAAACAAAACTTTCCAAGATAATAACTTAATATCAACGGAATGTAAGGGTTCAAACGGAACCCCCTGAAGAACTGAAAGAACTAAGTTGAGACTCCAAGGAGGAGTCAAAGGTTTGTAAACAGGCTTGATTCTAACCAGAGCCTGAACAAAGGCTTGAACATCTGGCACAGCTGCCAGCTCTTTGTGAAGTAACACAGACAAGGCAGAAATCTGTCCCTTCAAGGAACTTGCAGATAATCCTTTCTCCAATCCTTCTTGAAGAAAGGATAGAATCCTAGGAATCTTTACCTTGTCCCAAGGGAATCCTTTAGATTCACACCAACAGATATATTTTTTCCATATTTTGTGGTAAATTTTTCTAGTTACAGGCTTTCTGGCCTGAACAAGAGTATCAATAACAGAATCTGAGAACCCTCGCTTTGATAAGATCAAGCGTTCAATCTCCAAGCAGTCAGCTGGAGTAGGACCAGATTCGGATGTTCGAACGGACCTTGAACAAGAAGGTCTCGTCTCAAAGGTAGCTTCCATGGTGGAGCCGATGACATATTCACCAGATCTGCCTACCAAGTCCTGCGTGGTTACGCAGGAGCTATCAAGATCACCTACGCCCTCTCCTGATTGATCCTGGCTACCAGCCTGGGGATGAGAGGAAACGGCGGGAATACATAAGCTAGGTTGAAGGTCCAAGGTGCTACTAGTGCATCTACTAGAGTCGCCTTGGGATCCCTGGATCTGGACCCGTAGCAAGGAACCTTGAAGTTCTGACGAGAGGCCATCAGATCCATGTCTGGAATGCCCCACAGTTGAGTGATTTGGGCAAAGATTTCCGGATGGAGTTCCCACACCCCCGGATGCAATGTCTGACGAATCAGAAAATCCGCTTCCCAAGTTTCCACTCCTGGGATGTGGATTGCAGACAGGTGGCAGGAGCGAGTCTCCGCCCATTGAATGATTTTGGTCACTTCTTCCATCGCCAGGGAACTCCTTGTTCCCCCCTGATGGTTGATGTACGCAACAGTCGTCATGTTGTCTGATTGAAACCGTATGAACTTGGCCCTCGCTAGCTGAGGCCAAGCCTTGAGAGCATTGAATATCGCTCTCAGTTCCAGAATATTTATCGGTAGAAGAGATTCTTCCCGAGACCAAAGACCCTGAGCTTTCAGGGATCCCCAGACCGCGCCCCAGCCCATCAGACTGGCGTCGGTCGTGACAATGACCCACTCTGGTCTGCGGGAGGTCACCCCTTGCGACAGGTTGTCCAGGGACAGCCACCAACGGAGTGAGTCTCTGGTCCTCTGATTTACTTGTATCTTCGGAGACAAGTCTGTATAGTCCCCATTCCACTGACTGAGCATACACAATTGAAATGGTCTTAGATGAATGCGCGCAAAAGGAACTATGTCCATTGCCGCTACCATCAAACCTATCACTTCCATGCACTGCGCTATGGAAGGAAGAGGAACGGAAGGAAGTATCCGACAAGAGTTTAGAAGTTTTGTTTTTCTGGTCTCTGTCAGAAAAATCCTCATTTCTAAGGAGTCTATTATTGTTCCCAAGAAGGGAACTCTTGTCAACTGAGATAGAGAACTCTTTTCCACGTTCACTTACCATCCGTGAGATCCGAGAAAGGCCAGGACTATGTCCGTGTGAGCCTTTGCTTGAGGAAGGGACGACGCTTGAATCAGAATGTCGTCCAAGTAAGGTACTACAGCAATGCCCCTTGGTCTTAGCACCGCCAGAAGGGACCCTAGTACCTTTGTGAAAATCCTTGGAACAGTGGCTAATCCGAAAGGAAGCGCCACGAACTGGTAATGCTTGTCCAGGAATGCGAACCTTAGGAACCGATGATGTTCCTTGTGGACAGGAATATGTAGATACGCATCCTTTAAATCCACCGTGGTCAAGAATTGACCTTCCTGGATGGAAGGATTGTTCGAATGGTTTCCATTTTGGATGATGGAACCTTGAGAAACTTGTTTAGGATCTTGAGATCTAAGATTGGTCTGAACGTTCCCTCTTTTTTGGGAACTACGAACAGATTGGAGTAGAACCCCATCCCTCGTTCTTTTAATGGAGCAGGATGAATCACTTCCAGAAGATAACCTTGGAAGACTATTTCTAGCGCCCAAGGATCCAGAACATCTCTTGCCCAAGCCTGAGTGAAGAGAGAGAGTCTGCCCCCCACCAAATCCGGTCCCGGATCGGGGGCCCGCATCTCATGCTGTCTTGGGAGCAGTGGCAGGTTTCTTGGCCTGCTTTCCTTTGTTCCAGCCTTGCCTTGGTCTCCAGGCTGGATTGGCTTGAGAAGTATTACCCTCCTGCTTAGAGGACGTAGCACTTGGGGCTGGTCCGTTTCTGCGAAAGGGACGAAAATTAGGTTTATTTTTGGCCTTGAAAGACCTAATCTGAGGAAGGGCGTGGCCCTTGCCCCCAGTGATATCAGAGATAAACTCTTTCAAGTCAGGGCCAAACAGTGTTTTCCCCTTGAAAGGAATGTCAAACGATTTGTTCTTGGAAGACGCATCCGCTGACCAAGATTTTAACCAAAGCGCTCTGCGCGCCACAATAGCAAACCCAGAATTTTTCGCCGCTAACCTAGCCAATTGCAAGGTGGCGTCTAGGGTGAAAGAATTAGCCAATTTAAGAGCACGAATTCTGTCCATAATCTCCTCATAAGAAGAAGAATTACTAAAAATCGCCTTTTCTAGCTCATCGCACCAGAAACACGCGGCTGTAGTGACAGGGACAATGCATGCAATTGGTTGTAGAAGGTAACCTTGCTGAACAAACATCTTTTTTAGCAAACCTTCTAATTTTTTATCCATAGGATCTTGGAAAGCACAACTATCTTCTATGGGTATAGTGGTGCGCTTGTTTAGAGTAGAAACCGCCCCCTCGACCTTGGGGACTGTCTGCCATAAGTCCTTTCTGGGGTCGACTATAGGAAACAATTTTTTAAATATGGGGGGAGGTACGAAAGGTACACCGGGCCTGTCCCATTCTTTATTAACAATGTACGCCACCCGCTTGAGTATAGGAAAAGCTTCGGGGGGCCCCTGCCTCTAGGAACTTGTCCATTTTACATAGTGTTTCTGGAATGACCAGATAATCACAATCATCCAAATTGGATAACACCTCCGTAAGCAGAGCGCGGAGATGTTCCAACTTAAATTTAAAAGTAATCACATCAGGTTCAGCTTGTTGAGAAATTTTTCCTGAATCTGAAATTTCTCCCTCAGACAAAACCTCCCTGGCCCCCTCAGACTGGTGTAGGGGCCCTTCAGAAACAATATCATCAGCGTCCTCATGCTCTTCAGTATTTTCTAAAACAGAGCAGTCGCGCTTTCGCTGATAAGTGGGCATATTGGCTAAAATGTTTTGATAGAATTATCCATTACAGCCGTTAATTGTTGCATAGTAAGGAGTATTGGCGCGCTAGATGTACTAGGGGCCTCCTGTATGGGCAAAACTGGTGTAGACGAAGGAGGGGATGATGCAGTACCATGCTTACTCCCCTCACTTGAGGAATCATCTTGGGCATCATTTTTACTAAATTTTTTATGACATAAATCACATCTATTTAAATGAAAAGGAACCTTGGCTTCCCCACAGTCAGAACACAATCTATCTGGTAGTTCAGACATGTTAAACAGGCATAAACTTGATAACAAAGCACAAAAAACGTTTTAAAATAAAACCGTTACTGTCACTTTAAATTTTAAACTGAACACACTTTATTACTGCAATTGCGAAAAAGTATGAAGGAATTGTTCAAAATTCACCAAAATTTCACCACAGTGTCTTAAAGCCTTAAAAGTATTGCACACCAAATTTGGAAGCTTTAACCCTTAAAATAACGGAACCGGAGCCGTTTTTATATTTAACCCCTTTACAGTCCCTGGAATCTGCTTTGCTGAGACCCAACCAAGCCCAAAGGGGAATACGATACCCAATAATGCCTTCAGAAAGACTTTTCTATGTATCAGAGCTCCACACACATGCAGCTGCATGTCATGCTGTTCTCAAAAACAAGTGCGCCATACCGGCGCGAAAATGAGGCTCTGACTATGATTAGGGAAAGCCCCAATAGAATAAAGTGTCTAAAACAGTGCCTGCCGATATTATTTTACAAAAAATACCCAGATTAAATGATTCCTCAAGGCTAAATATGTGTAAATATGATCGATTTAGCCCAGAAAATGTCTACAGTCTTAATAAGCCCTTGTGAAGCCCTTATTTACTGTGTGAATAAAATGGCTTACCGGATCCCATAGGGAAAATGACAGCTTCCAGCATTACATCGTCTTGTTAGAATGTGTCATACCTCAAGCAGCAAAAGACTGCTCACTGTTCCCCCAACTGAAGTTAATTCCTCTCAACAGTCCTGTGTGGAACAGCCATGGATTTTAGTAACGGTTGCTAAAATCATTTTCCTCATACAAACAGAAATCTTCATCTCTTTTCTGTTTCAGAGTAAATAGTACATACCAGCACTATTTTAAAATAACAAACTCTTGATTGAATAATAAAAACTACAGTTAAACACTAAAAAACTCTAAGCCATCTCCGTGGAGATGTTGCCTGTACAACGGCAAAGAGAATGACTGGGGTAGGCGGAGCCTAGGAGGGATCATGTGACCAGCTTTGCTGGGCTCTTTGCCATTTCCTGTTGGGGAAGAGAATATCCCACAAGTAAGGATGACGCCGTGGACCGGACACACCTATGTTGGAGAAAACTCTTTTGCCGCTTTAGAAAAGATCCGCCCATCGTGGGCGTACAAAGCTGAACTTCCCGGCTGGCATTAACCTCCACTATGAAAGTAAAGCCGTCGAGAACAAGTAAAAAACACTACCACCCTGACCGGAACACACCAGAAACAAAAACCAAACTGAGCCTATTAAAAAATGAGTCCTCTCATCCCCAGTGCCTGCACAAACTACCTCACCTTATACTATTAACCCATAATAGGATTAATGCATCTTATGTCTCATACAGAGCTAACTGCTAAGTGCCATTTTTTTTTTTCTGCTTAGAAAAATAAATTTAGCACTTACCTTAATGTAAATCTGCCTGGCAGCAGGGCAGCTCACTAGGTTTGAGAGGCATTCTACCTCACATGGACCTGTGGAAAAAAAGAAACACTGGGTAATCTTACTCAGGCTTTCAAGTTAGGACAGCAACAACTATTTGGAAGGCGCAGTGAGGATTATACTCCACAAGTTCCCAATTGCTTAAAAGCCACCACTACTCTACTGAAGAGACTGACATGGGCTATGGCTAAACCCCAGGAAGGAGCAGAACAAACTTGCTCCGCTTTAAAATAATAAAATCTTGATTGAAGGATCTTCTTTCAGACACCTAAACTTTACCACCTCCTTGCTTTTAACGTAGGCAAAGAGAATGACTGTGGTTGGAGGGAAGGGAAGTGATACTTAACAGCTTTGCTGTGGTGCCCTTAAAGTCCTCCTGCTGGCCAGGAGAGATATTCCCAATAGTAATTAGAGATGATCCGTGGACTCACTTTGTCATTAGAAAGAAATGTTGTGTTTCATGTCCCTTTAATACATTAATAAGTGACATATGTATTGTTATTAAAGGAAGGACAAAATGCACATATGATATATAAGTTATATCAAGTAAAAGATTAAAAGAATTTGATAGTGTTTGCCTGCTTATCTCTGTCTGTCTTTCTCTTGCTGCATGTTTCGCTCTTTCTCTGTCTAAAAATATGGAACTACTATGCACCTATACACACACACACGGACATAGACTTCACTTTCTCTAGCTCTAAAATTTCACTCCAATTAATCTGTGATTTGAGATTATCCAATGTCTTGATATTTTACATCCACTATATGGCACTATATTGAAATAGTTTCTATCTAGCATTCTAAAACACAGTGCTCTTATTTTACGTCATGCATGTTGTGAATCTGTTGCTACCTTCAGCTAGCTATGGAGACTGAATTACTATCTTCCCTCTAATTGCAATCCTATAACGGTACAGGACCGAAGCCAAGATGTTACATAAGCACATAAATATCGCTAGGCTTTATATCCACTTTTACAATCATGTTTTATATTCACACATTTATATTTTTCATTATTGTCTTTTTTTTTCTTACACAAATTCTGAAATATATCATGGTGCATTTAGATGGATTATTTACACTTTCAGATTACTCAAGTACAATCAATAGTAGCTTTACGTCTATGATTCTCTTATTGTTTTGGCAGACACACATCTAATTTGATTAAGACCCACAGTAAAATGTTCTTATATGCCGTGTATTATGTTTTTAAACACAATTTGCTGCACAGCTGCTATCACTGTTAATTCATATTTGGAGTATTTTATACAAGGTGTATTGCCATGACAACTGAATTCAAGACAACACTTCCAGTTTGCAGTTCTAAGTGCCAATGTATTCACTTAAGAACTAGGCACACCAATACATGTAGAGTTTGTGATCTTGGAGCATGTTTTAGGTGATTTTTGAAGTGAGGTACAATATCTTTTTTTTTTTTTTTTTTACCACAAACTACTACAATTCCTGTTCTCATCTGTATATATTCTCCTAGGAGTCTCCTTCTCTCTGCTTCTGTCTCTAGTTTCCTTTCATCTCCTGTTTTCAGGACTTTTCAGTGAAGCATTCCACCTAATCTCATATAGTGAATAAAGCACATCCAAATTAATTCCTTAAAGTTGGAAATCTGATATTCATGACAGATCAGGGCTACAATCAGCACTGACTCCATGCTACTTTCCCAAATTTTCCCTTGGTCTGCTTATATTTATTACACATCGTGTAACAGCATCTCGTTATCTGTTGTAGCATTAAAATAAATATATTAAATAATAATAAAAATATCTGATAAAATATAAAAGCAGGAAACGTTCACTTTAACTATTGATTTAATATATTCTACAGTCCGAGCATCATAGTGGGTTGGAAAGTATTTCTCAAATCCCATAAGCTTACCTTATCCCCATTCATAAAGCGTTCTTTTTCCCGCAAATTGACATTATCAATTGATAAATTTTGCTCAGCTCGAGACTCAAATCCAACAGAACCATCACTGCGCCGAACAACACGGCCCTTCCTGCCTGTCATCTGTTGAAAAGAACCGAAGACCATCATTTATTTATTTACTGTTTTGTTTGGTGGGAGGAAGTAATTATGCCATATATGCACGGGCTGTTGGGTTTTTTCTTACCTCTGCCACATACTCCGGACCCCCAAACTGATCAATAAGTTCATCCAGAGTATTCAGTGGAAGTTCCTTCCCCAGCTCTTGCACCTTGTTTAGTAGGTCCATTTTCATGTGTTCTATTTGCTCTGGTCCTAAGAGGTAAATTCTGAATGAAAAACATTCCTCACAGCTTCAATCACTTTCCATTGACCAACTTCTACAGTCCCCTTCATTCAGCTACATTTAATACTTAATCAACCTCTTTCTGTTCATGGCCTTCAAAAAGCAGCATTGACTGGTTTTTGCCTTATCCCCATCTCCCCATTCCCTTTTCTTTAACTTTTTTCCCACTTTGACTCTTTCACTTCAAGTCCGCCTTTCCAGTCATACCCTCTGCATGGAGTGCTGTTCTCTCTCTTTAGATTTTTATGCAATTTAATCCCCCCTTTATTTTCCTTCATGGCTATCTTTCTAGTCTACATCATCCTCTGTAGAAGCTTCTTAACCCAGTCACACAAGCTCACCGCGGTCAGGAAGTATATGGCCATTTACTGTGTGGTCTACAAAGATGACATCATCATTATCCTGCAGGGATTCTGGGGATGAATTGAAGTCACTGTCCAAATCCGAGTCTGAACTGCTTTCCTCACTAATCCGAACCACTCCCAGAGAATCACAACGAGATTTTACAGTACGGAATTTTGTGCGTCCTGTGGAAACCAATAAAACAGTTCCTTTAAATAGGAACAAGATACATGGAAGGTGGATGTTCAAATTGGACTACAGCAAAAAAGGAATTAAAGGTCACTGCACCAAAAATGAAAAAATATGTATAAATCAAGGGGAAAAAAACATGTAAAGTAGGCTTGGGGCCCACAGTTGTGTTGTTCACAGAGGATGGGTGACTAATAAAATATTGCAGTAACGTACCATGAAGGGAATTGGAGGAGAATAAAAAAAAAATATTCATGGAAAGGGAAATAAGCTACAATGTAATACTTGGAAAAGTGTGACAGTAAGAGGTGAGGGAAACATGACAGCACATAAAACTGGGGATGATTCATTATCATTGCATTAATATCAAGTCACCCATTGGTGGTAGAAACGTCAAACAAAAAATGAACAGGACGCTCCTTTCTCCTCCTTGCCATCCACTCTCTTCCACCCTCCCTCCAGTTTTATCATTTAGCAAAGAGAAAGAAGAAAGCGTAGTTCAAGAAGCAAATAAAGCCAGATGAAAAAAAGGTGAAAGCAACAAATAGAAAGTCTGCATGTGCTGACACTCCGAACATGAAAGAATCTTTTAACAGTAAGTATAAAATTACATTTTGTGTTCTTACAGAACGTAAAGGGATATGAAACTCAAAAATGTTATTTTGTGATTCAGATAGAACATGCAACAACTTCTTTCTAATTTACTTCTATCATCAAATTATATAGAATAGTATAGAAAGCAAATTTGATAACAGAAATAAATTGGCAACTTTTTAAAAATTGTTCAAATTCATTAACAGTGGGTTAGTACAAAGCAGGGAGCATAGTTTCTGGCAATTATAAGCTTATAAGTAGCATTGAAAGTTAGAGACATTAAAGTCTAAAAATGTCTATCATACATATGGAAAAGCACTTGCTTTAAGCATGTTCATTTTTAAAAATAAAACAGTGACCCACAAGCATAAAACAAAAGTGTTTTTCCCAGTATGAGTATACAAACATACATTTTACAAAACAAACACATAATGAACAGTCTTAGAGGCAACACAGAGATAAATGACTTTAATGTATTTTAACCACTGCTAGAAACTATCCATGCTAAAAATGCAAGTCTGAGCTAAAAAAAACCTACAAGTTGGAACATAAGGGCCCAGCAAACTCTGAATACATTTTTTACTTAGCAGGAATGCGCACATACAACTCTTAACATTTAAATGTAAATATAATTATGAAAACCCAGATGTAAAAATTTGAATTTGTTCGTCCATTCTTTCACAAACCACAGGATGGAATAAGAATCTCTGTCAGTGTACAAGAGAGAATGGAAAGCCCTCTCAATTAAGCTGAGATCCTACACTTTCCACATTTGTGAGTGTAATGAGAATAGATTTAAGTTGACCAAGGGCTGACAGAGTGACCTATATAAAACGTTTTTCAGAGGAACCATGTGAAGCCAGGTCTATAAAAGGATTCTGTTGACAGAGCTGAGCATTAGCCTCTGATAAGGATTTAATCTTTGAGAGAGCACTGAACTAACATTTACTGACAGGGGTGAGATTAATCTCTAGAGGAGGATTCTATAGTCTGTTTACAAACTTTACAGCATGTTAAGTGTCTGGACATTAGGTCTCTAGAGGAAGGAAATTGCTCTGTTGTTCCTCTAGTCAGGACTGAAAACTGGAAGGCCTCCCTTTACAAAGTGTGGGATCCATAACTGATTCTGGGTTAGCATAAGAGCTTCAGGAGGTACAATAGGGCATAAGAATTTGCAGGAGAGAGATTTTGTATTTGCACATATTTTAAGTTTGTCATGGTTCTGTTGTACAATAACAGGAAGAATATCCCCCTAACCACTTATTTCAGACTAGACTAATTAGAACAAAGAAGAGTGAATGCAAATATGTATTAAATATAAAAAAGCTGCTGAGACAAAGAGCATGCAGTTCTTCCATTAAAAAAAAAAAACAAAATTATGCTCACCTGATAAATTCTTTTCTTTCCTGGCATGGAGAGTCCACAAATCCATGCAATTACTAGTGGGAATTCAAGAGGCAAAGAATACCTCAGCAAAGCTGTTAAGTATCACTCCCACTTCCCATAAACCCCCCAGTCATTCAGTCGAAGGAATATGGAAAAAGAAAAGGACACAAGGGTATAGAGGTGCCTGAGGTTTAGTGTTGACAGAAGCCGTCTTAAAACTCTCTATGCCAGGAAAGAAAATAATTAATCAGGTAAGCATACATTTTGTTTTCTTTCCAATGGCATGGAGAGTCCACAAATACATTCATCTACTAGTGGGAACCAATACCCATGCTAGAGGACACAGAATGCACCACCTCTTGAAGAACTTTCCTCCCAAAAGAAGCCTCAGCTAAGGCAAAAAACATTGAATTTGAAATTTTTTGAAAAGGAGTGCAATGAGGACTAAGTGGCTGCCTTGCTGATCTGTTCCACAGAAGCCTCTTCTTTAAAAAACCAGGAAGAAGAGACAGCAATCGTGGAATGAGCCATAACCCTCTCAGGAGACTGTTGTCCTGCAGTCCTCAAAGCCAACCAATAACACTTCTCAAACAAAAAGAACAAATCGAAGAAGCTACCACAACAAGGACAGTAGATTGTCTAAAATCTCTAGTTGCCTGCAGAAAGAACTTCAGAACACACACAAGATCCTGGTTATGCAACAGACATTCCTTATGAGCAGAAGGAGTAGGACAGAACGAAATAACAATTTCCTGATTTATATTGCGTTCCGACACTAGCTGAGGAAAAAATCCCAAGTTGAAATGAAAGACCGCCTTATCCGCATGAAAAATAAGGTAAGGAGACTCTATAAGCAGAAGAAAGGCGAGAAGGAAGAAAACCTTCTAAAATAATAATTTAATATCAATAGAGAGCCTAAAAATATGTATTAAAATATGTATAAAGATACTTTCTTATATATACTATATATAAAAGTATCTTTATACATATTTTTATACATAATTTTATACATATTTTCATACACATTTTTATACATATCTCTCTATACACAATTTGATACTTATAACTACACATTCTCTGATGTAATTTCTTTTTATAAATATTTCTATATATATCCCCGCTATTCTGAAAGCTGGTTTTTAATGTACATTCTGTATCTCTGTACCCTCATAACATTTATATTATATATTTTCATTTTGTAAATTTCATATATTTGTAACACCCAATATTCGCAGAAACGGTTTCCCATTGCCTATTAATAATAGGACTTAAACAAGCATTTCCTCAGATGTATCACAAATGCTCTTTATATGGTAAAAATAACCAAAACTTTTTACACCTTGGCAACATTATACATATCATAGAGAGACTACCTAACTATGAATGCCTTTATAAAACATTACTCAATAATCAACTGCAAAGACACAAATTATCTATTCAAAAGGATCTTTTAAACCCCGTGTATAAAGCAACAACATTAGGATCAAAACAATGCCTTTAAAAAAGAACTGAACAACATCACTTTATAAGTCACACCTTGAAACAGCGGAACAACAAAAATCATGAAAAATGGACAATAAAGTGTTAACAAGATTGAATCCACATGGATCCTGAGCGTATAAATAGTAGTATTGCACATACAGGTACATGCTTGACAAAGGCTGTAGTTGGCGTCCGAAACGCGTTGCAGTAACCTGTATGCCGAACATGCTTTCTAAGTTTGAACCCTCTCGCTTGCCGTAGAGTCATAAGAGCCTAGTCACGTGGACGGAGAAACCGATGGAATTACCGTCACACGCTAGAGCAGTGGTTCTCAACCAAAGTGACCTCAAGGCCCGGTAAATTTTAGCTGGACATGTCCAGGGCCCGGTAGTTATATATATATATATATATATATATAATATATAGTAGGCAGCAGGGATTTGCCCCATCAGTAACTAAGCAGTTCAGTGTGAGTTTAGTGGGGGCCCTGGAGTGTGGGGGTCTGTCGCTGTGAGGGCCATGGAGTGTGTGTGGTCTGGTCCTGGAGGTTCGGGGCCCTTTCTTTGGCCCTTAATGTTGGGGGTCCTGGCTCTGGAGGTTGATAGGCCTGTTGTGGTTAGGGCAGGGAGGCTACCATGTTCATTTGCATAAATTTGAATACATTTGGGTCAGTGTGAGACAGTTTTCCTGGGGCCTTGATTGGTCTCAGTCTGCCCCTTGTGTGCAGTGGGGTAAGAGTGTGCAGTGGGGGCATGACAGGTCAGGGCCCACCAGCAGGGCTATCACGGCCCGGTACTGGGCCACGGCCCGGCTGTTGAGAAACCAGGCGCTAGAGGACTACACAGACTCCAAGATCGGATGGTAAGGAGTTTGCAAACAAACGGATGTGTCTATTAAAAGACATCATGGACTAACACAGCCATCGACTTCACAAATTGAGGTATTTCTGTACCATAGATATACCATTACCTCCAACGCCTGGAGCTTTACTTTTAAACAGACCGCTTGATGGCCCTAACAAAGTGACTGTTTAAAGGTTTTTAAACACGGAGTACTTCATTTGTTATAGAAATTGTATCAAGGTTGGCCAACCTACAAGTTACTTCTTTATATTTTGACTGTTTTTATTTAATTTAATTTATGAAATTGGGATAAGATCCCCTGTCTGACAACACTTCATTTTATCTGTGCTTATATTAAAATCGATCATATTCCACCTTTAGTGATATTTTTTGTATATATGGTTTAGTGAGATCCTTTGTATATATAGTACAGACTCTTTTGGAATTCTTGCACACAAGATTTGTAGAGAGTTTATTATCAATTTCAATTTTCTCTCACTTCTTTGATTCTCTCTCACATATATAAATAATCTCTCTCCTTGGTAATAGCGACTTTAGTGCTTTTATCCCCTCCCATTTTTTGTGCGTTTAATCTCCAAGTAGACAGCTTCAGAGAATCAAGGTTTGGATGTAGGAAAGGACCCTGAAGTAGAAGATCCTTCCTCAGAGGAAATTTCCACTGGGAGAAAAAAAAGACAACCTCTCTACCTGATTCGCAAACCAAAGTCTGAGAGGCCAAGCTGGATCGATTAGAATTACCGAAGCCTACTTACTGTTTGTATATCAAGGAAGGAGAGCAAACGAGGAAACAGGTAAATGAGACCGAAGTCCCAAAGAACCACCAGAGCTTCGACCAGATCTGCTTGCGGATCTCTTGATCTTGACCTGTAAATTGGAAGTTTGGCATGTAGACCAGACGCCCTCAGATCCAACTCTGCACAGATAAACCGCTTCCCAGTGTCCACCCCTGGGATGCGGAAGGCAGATATGAGGCAATTGTGAGATTCCGCCCACAGGAGAATGCGAGTCGTCTCCTTCATAGCTAAGGAACTCTGTGTACCTCCCAGGAGGTAGATATACGCCACTGAAGTAAAGATGTCCAATCGGAATCTGATATTTATTGGGAGGGCAGACTTCCCAAGTCCAAAACCCCTGAACTCTTAAGGAACCTAATGACATGCAAAGGGAATGTAAAATCAGCTACAGCTGGATTCGAAATCCCAAACCCTCTGGTTACTAGATGCATAAGCTATTTACCAGACCACTAAAGCTTCCCAAACTGTATCCAGGCCTAAAGACTGGCATCCATGGTCACAATCTCCCAGGATGGTCTCAGGAAGCATGTACCCTGGGACATATGGTCCTGAGAGAACCACCAGTACAGTGAATCTCTCGACCAGATGTCTAAGACTATCCCCTGAGAGAGGCCCGAGAGATCTTGTCAACGCTGATTGCTAAAGGAGCTGTTAATATGAGTCGGGATGGTGTTGCAAAGGGAAGCTTCCCCTGCATCTCCAGACTCTAACGTTCACCCAGACCCTCAAGTTGAGAAGCTTAAAGGGCTACTTAAACTCCTGTCCCATAGCGTAGGGTAGAACCCCTAATAAGAGACCTCTGATATTCTGGAACCTCTCTGCCAACTCCTGTGACGAAAGGAAAAGAATGACTGGGGGATGAGGGGAGTAGGGGAGGTATTTAAGCCTTTGGCTGGGGTGTCTTTGCCGCCTCCTGGTGGCCAGGTTCTTAATTCCCACTAGTAATTAATGAAGCCGTGGACTCTCCTCCCCTTTAGATGGAAACGATATTATGTAAAATTATATAGTACCAAAAATATTTGGCACAACGCAGTAAGCACCATAATCTCCTCACTATGAGAGAGAATGAAATTGCACCTTAAAATGAAAATAGAGAAAAGCCATAAACTAAAGCATTTTAAAAGAGCTGCCACCAGATGGTGGCAAATACAAGGGAAACTCACTATTATCTAGAGAAAACACTTATGAAAAATAAAAGTGCAGACATATTGGATCTTAGGAAGAAAAAAAAATGCCCTCAATAAAGCTTATCAAACTCATTGCTCTTTGTGTAGATAAGTCCATCTTAGTAACCCATTCAAATAAAGTATCATTAAAAATCTGCAGCCCGCAGATCCTCACTCACCTGTTAAGTAAAAAACAGAGGTGCCGCATATACAAAAATAAACGTAATCAGGCAAGATAGAGCACAATACTAACGCTCTGAAAACCTACGATCTCCAAGTAAGAGATTACTGAAAAGTGCTACCGGATGCAGAGCTCATCACTGTCAGACTAGCAACAGAGGCGCTATTGTATCCGCCCACAATGGTGGAACATACTACGCATCCCAGCAAGTCAGAACTCTAAAAAAAACAACATATGGCGTGAAAAAGGCAAGTCCGACTAGGTCCTAGCATGCAAAATGAACTCACTGCCGCGATCGCAAACAGCAGGGGAAGGAGATAGACCATGACAGGCAAAACAGCCTAAGTGAATAAAAGCCTATGACATAATGCAAAATAACCAAGGCGCAGGAAAAAACCTCTACACAAAGCAGGCTCTAACTGCACAATCAACAGTACAATCCCTCAGCAATTAGTAATAAGAGGGAAAGAGAAGAGACACAAACACATACTGTGCCCTTACAAATATATAATCCCCTATTTGTAGAAACCAGCCCATACAGGGTAATAAAGTGGGTTATATCCTCAGAATGAGAGCTGGTCCTCACATACAATAAAGCCTGGGTCCATACAGAAATGCCCGGCGATGGAAGCGGCAAATCCCTGACCATATAACTGCTCAGCCGCAAAATATTTTAAATTATCAGATATATATTTTTAAAAGATAGACCCCATCTGAAGGTAGCAGGTCCCACTAGGTCCCTGATTGTCCCAGTCCTTCTTCCATGATATTTCTGATAGCTATGAAATATATATTTGAAAGGACTTACCCTCCAGGGTCTTCAGCTGTGGAGCAGTCACAGCACATCCAGGTCTGTTAGCCTCATCTGACCACTGACAGGCACCTGAAGATACAAGAAAAGCAGAGTAACCAACCCTTGTTTTCTATAAAGGGGTGAGCATAAATTGTTGAAGTTAAAGGGACACTGTACCCAAATTTTTTCTTTCATGATTCAGATAGAGCATGCAATTTTAAGCAACTTTCTAATTTACTCCTATGATCAAATTTTATTCATTCTCTTGGTATCTTTATTTTAAAGGCAAGAATGTAAGTTTAGATGCCGGCCCATTTTTGGTGTACAACCTGGTTGTCCTTGCTGATTGGACAGCACCAATAAACAAGTACTGTCCATGGTTCTGAACCACAAATTGGCTGACTCCTTAGCTTAGATGCCTTTTTCAAATAAAGAAAGCAAGAGAACGAAGAAAAATTGATAATAGGAGTAAATTAGAAAGTTGCTTAAAATTGCCTGCTCTATATGAATCACAAAAGAAAAAAATTGGGTTCAGTGTCCCTTTAAAGTAAGGACTACCTCACCGACCTCCAGCAGCTAATAGCCACCATTACTCTTACTAAAGAGGATTACATGGACACAGCATTGCCCCAATCCTTGCTTGCATGCAAAAGTACCCATTAAAGGATTAAAAACTTGATTTTCTGCAGACAACATCTTCACACATCCTCCCTGATGTACAAGGCAAAGAATGACTGGGGGGTTTATGAGAAGTGGGAGTGATACTTAACAGCTTTGCTGGGGTGTTCTTTGCCTCCTCCTGGTGGCAAAGAGTTGAATTCCCACTAGTAATTGAATGGATTCGTGGACTCTCAATACTATTGGAAAGAAAAATGAGCTCCAGCTTCAGTACTTGGTCAATAATCAAAGCTTCTGACCAGCTTGAGTCTAGATCCCACTGAGGACACAGACAGACAGTTATGTGAGGGCAACACAAAGTATGTAGTACTTTGTTTTGTTTTAAAAGCCAGCTAAAGATTGCCACTGAGGTATAAGGGCATAAGTGTTACCTCAAATACAGAAAAACTTGCAAAAAGACGCAGGATGTTAATGCCCCGGGTTCTAGCTGAGATGGAGGACTACTGTGAGGGCAAAAGCATAAGCCAACTTGCAAATCCTGCAACCATATTGTAAAGCACAGCCATACACTTTCTTAGGTTTGTAGGGGTATACAGAGTGGCCAGACATAATGTGAGTGCAGTGATTGCAGGGCCTAGATGTAATGCATAACAGCAAGTCCTCAGGCCCAAACCAAAATGTTCAGGAAGGATAAGTGAGAAGCTCAGTGCCATTGATTCCTGTAGCAAGACCCTTGTAGTTCAGAAGAGTGGAGTAGGGATTTAAAGATACTGTTATATGATGCTAACTATGGAGCCCATACAATTCCTTTGCATGGAACAGAGGGAACAGAGAGAGGCCAGAGCTAGGTCACTGAAACAAAATATCCATATAAAGAGAAATGCAGACTATGGAGTCGAGCTCCAGATAAAGTTCCATTCTCCAAGTAGAACCTTCAAAACTCTGGAGACAGAGAGAGATATTAGTGGGTGGGAAAAAGAGGCTTCATTTATTTTGAATTTCTGCCTTTCTCAAAGTGGTGGCCCGATATCAACCCAATTGCAATAATATATCTTCTGCTTCATGTTCTGTCACAAATAGCGTTTAATGAAAATTGCTGTTATAAAAATAAATGAATAAATAAAAAGATAGCAATGGAAGGGCTGTATTACTTACTTTTTCGCTTCAGTAGACCCTTTTCTCGTTTCCTCTTGGTTGAGGGGAAGTGTTTCTGGATTAAAGACTTGAAGACACCCCTGTTGTAAGAAACAAATTAACAACGTTAGTCCATATAATTGCAAATAATCCTCTTCTCTGGTTACATGTGAAATAGAATACAGACTTTAAAAAATTCCAAGCACAGGTGTCTAATAATAATAGTGGCTTTATGATTTATAATAATAGTATTTCACTACAGAAATTCTCCTTCTCCCTGAGGTTAACAAGCACTTTGCTGAAATAAAGTCCGGAGAAGCAACACCTTTACCACCCTCTTATATCCTGAGAGCTCAGGTATAGCTCTGCCTAATGTTAGTAAGGTTACTATAATAAGATCCATTATCCAGTTTAAGGGTTACACTATGTTTGCATTTTTTCTTTGAGGCTATATCTGGCGGAATCTACGTGGCAAATTACAATATTTTGACTATATATTTTCTCTTTTAATACACTGTGTTATATTGTAATTTTTTTGCAATTTATGTCTTTTTGGGTTGTCTGTGTCTATATGTATCTTTGCAGGTGTCTAATATACTTACTCTGCAGCTGACACAAAACAATCAAGGTGACCATCGTTCTCGTCCATTACTTCTCGTGTCCGAGCCTCCCCCGTGGACTGCAGACCAATGACAACACACTGCATGTATGAGAAAAAGGAGTGAAAATTGTCCTTTTTATACACCGTGACCACAACTCTATTTGTAAACTACTAATCATACATGAAAAACAATACACAATCAACATCACTTCTGCAGTTCTACATCCATAAGCTTCAAGTATACAGTGGCAGAACACAAAATATATGTCACAATTACTGCACTCTCCATTTAAGGGAAGGTTTAGGCATATCTCCACTAGAATATAGAAAGTTAATGATTCTGACAGAGGCAAGAACTCAGGCGGGAAATCACAGCTTGTTAACCGCGCTTGATGACTAACATTGTCTAACCATGCTCTAGGACAGTAATGGCGAACCTTGGCACTCCAGAACTACATTTCCCATGATGTTTAGGCACTCTGAAGTCCAGTTGAGCATCATAGGAAATGTAGTTCTGAAACATCTGGCGTGCCAAGTTCGTCATCACTGTTCTAGGATCTTAATAGACTCACTAGATTGAGACAGGTAATTCAAAGATAGATATATTTTTGGACATGTGCATTTGTTTTCGTACGAAAAAGGAAATTTATGCCTACCTGATAAATTTGTTTCTTTTACGATATGACGAGTCCACGGATTTCATCCTTACTTATGGAATATCGCCTCCTCGTCAGCAGGAGGAGGCAAAGAGCACCACAGCAGAGCTGTATATATAGCTCCTCCCTTCCCTCCCACTCCAGTCATTTGACCGAAGTTAGGAAGAGAAAGGAGAAGCCAAGGTGCAGAGGTGACTGAAGTTTAACAAAAATAAATACCTGTCTTAGAAAATGACAGGGTGGGCCGTGGACTCATCATATCGTAAAAGAAACAAATTTATCAGGTAAGCATAAATTTCCTTTTCTTTTACAAGATATGACGAGTCCACAGATTTCATCCTTACATGGATACAATACCAAAGCTATAGGACATGGATGAAAGGGAGGGACAAGACAGGAACCTAAACGGAAGGCACCACTGCTTAAAGAACCTTTCTCCCAAAAACAACCTCAGACGAGGAAAAGTATCAAATTTGGAAAAAGTGTGAAGAGACGACCAAGTTGCAGCCTTGCAAATCTGTTCAACAGAAGCATCATTTTTAAATGCCCATGAAGAAGCCACAGCCCTAGTAGAATGAGTTGTAATTCCAAGCCTGGTTGGGTCTCCAAGTAGGCTTGGCTTGTGAATAATTCCCTTCCTGTTTAACAGAAGAGGAAGGGGGGACTCCTTTGAAATTACGAAAAGGAACGAAAATTACTCTGTCGTCCCCTTTGCTTAGATATTTTGTCTTGAGGGAGGAGATGACCCTTACCTCCCGTAATATCAGAAATTATTTCTTTCAAGTCAGGCCCGAATAGGGTCTTTCCCCTGAAAGATATAGCCAAAAGCTTGGATTTAGAGGATACATCCGCAGACCAAGATTTTAACCATAAAGCTCTTTGTGCTAAGATGGAGAATCTCGAACTCTTAACCGCTAATTTGGTGATCTGAAAGGAAGCATCCGTAATAAAAGAATTAGCCAGCTTAAGGGCCTTAATTCTGTCCTGTATTTCCTCTAAAGAGATCTCAGTTATAGAAGACTCTTCTAGAGCGTCAAACCAAAAAGCAGCCGCAGTCGTGACTGTTATAATGCAGGCCATTGGCTGCAATAAAAACCATTGATGAATATAGAGTTTTTTGAGAAGACCCTCCAACTTCTTATTCATGGGGTCTTTGAAAGCACAACTGTCTTCGATAGGAATAGTTGTACGCTTTGCCAGCGTAGAGATAGCTCCCTCCACCTTAGGGACCGTCTGCCAAGAGTCCCGAACGGTGTCAGCTATAGGGTACGTTTTCTAAAAATATGGGAAGGGGAGAACAAGATACCCGGTCTTTCCCATTCCCTTGGAATAATTTCCGAAATTCTCTTAGGAACCGGAAAAACATCGGAATAAGAAGGGACCTCTAAGTATTTGTCCATCTTACTCAATTTCTCTGGTGGGACCACAATGGAGTCAAAGTCGTCCAGAGTCACCAAAACCTCTCGCAGCAACAGACTGAGGTGTTCAAGCTTAAACCTGAAGGACATGACGTCCGAATCTGTCGGGGGCAATGCACTTCCTGAGTCAGACAGTTCCCCCTCAGACAGGGCCTCCCTACCTCCCAATTCAGAGCCCTGGGAGGGTACATCGGAGATAGCCATCAAAACATCAGAAGTCGCAGGGACCACATGGGCCTCTGTCCTACTGCGTTTGTCTTGTAAAACTGGCAACTTAGATAAAACTTCTGTCAGAGTGGATGACATAACTGCAGCCATATCCTGCAGAGTGAATGAAGTGGACGCAGTTGAAGAACACGGAGTCAATTGAGCGGGCGTTAAAGGTTGTGACGCTTGGGGAGAAATTTGCGGCATACCCTGAGTCTCATCAGGCTGAGAAACATCCTTAGATACACTTGCATTAAAGAAAATGTGTTCTTTAAACTGTAAGGCCCCCTCAGTACATGAGGGACAAAAAGGAATAGGGGGTTACACATTGGCATCTAAACACATAGAACATGTACTTTCCTGAAGTTCAGCCATGACAAACAAACCAGCAATAGCAATATTGGTCGTTTTTTTAAACTGAATTCAAAGTAAGTAAAAAGCAAACACTTATAGAGATTGTTTTGAAACACAAGTATACTGCGTCTTTAAAAAAAAAAAAATCGCATTAATTTTTCTGCTCCGCAAAAAAACATGTAACAGGGAGCACTATAAGACTTTTAGTAAATTTTGTTTTATCTGCACAGTCTAACTATGCATAACGTTTAGTGACAAACTTTAGCAATTGCACCTCGCCACAGCTCTGCTGCGGCGCCTACCTGCCCCCACAAGACACTTAATGATACTCCGTGAACGGCGCTCCCAAGACCGCTTGTGATAATTGCAAACACAAGCAGACTTAGGCCACACCGGAGCCCCGAGACATGCTGCTCAAAGACAGGATCCGGATAGTAAATGCGCGTCGGAGCGTGCGAAAGCTAAGCCCCGCCCATCGTGTGCGCAACTAAAGTCCCCGGCTACAGTAAGAACCGCATGGGAAATAAAAATGTCGGTATCTTATAAAGAGTACCTTAAATCACCAATGTGCCCCTCAAAATAAAAACACACTCTCCTGTCCAACCATTGTATTAGCAACAGTTAAAGTTAGGACACTTTGCTGCTCATGCCACAATCTGCCAGCGTCAAGCCCACAGAAAATAGCCACCGGTTAACCCTTTATAGGTCACTGATTATTCTGAATTTCCAAATAAAAAAGGGGTACCTATGCACACAATTTGACCCTGTGCAAACTGATTACCCCTTCCTGGTACAGGGAATAAGTGCCAGTCTATTCTGAGATACTTCAGTCTCCCCAGAAGTAAATGACTGTACATACCTCAATGCTGATCGCAGTATGAAGCTGTCCCACACAATGAAGATGTTACTTTTCCTGTCCTCCAGCACATCTGTGGGGACAAACAGGGTCTTAGATAACATCTGCTAAGACCATCAGCAGGGTAGCAATCAATATGGGAGTGTTAGAAAGAATGAAAATCTCCCCAGTCCATTGCTGAAAAGCCTGAAGCTCTAGCCCTGAGAAAAATAGCACACACTGGTACCATTTAAAAATAATAAACTCTTGATTGAAGAATCTAAACCAACACCTCATTTTACCTCTTCCTATCACTAACACAGGCAAAGAGAATGACTGGAGTGGGAGGGAAGGGAGGAGCTATATATACAGCTCTGCTGTGGTGCTCTTTGCCTCCTCCTGCTGACCAGGAGGAGATATCCCATAAGTAAGGATGAAATCCGTGGACTCGTCATATCTTGTAAAAGAAATTAGATTTTTGTTTTAGTAAACGAAAACAAAAATCCAAATTAATGCACCAACTAAAAAATTAAAGAAAATGAAAAATACTGACGAAATTAGTCAGTATTCATTTCCTATAGTTTTTTTTATGGGTTAAATACTTATCTTAAAGTTAGTGCAGGTCCTGGGAACAGAGAGTGTTAGGCCAGGTGTTAGCACGGCTGTGGCAAGAAGAGGATCGGGTTAGCGCGTTCTCCAGAACTTTTTACCTGTTGCTGCTAAACATTTACATTTGTTTATCGAAAACTATTTTAAAATGTTGAATGAAAATTCGATTTTCTTTTCGTTTTAAACAAATGAAAACTGAATAGTGCAGGCAACGAATATTCGGGAAACAAATTTCCTTGAATATCCTAAATAACTCTAATGCCGCCAACTTCTTTTTTTAACTTTTTTTTTTTTTAACTTTTATATACACCAATGAGCACTAATCAAACTTATCATACACATAATTTAGTAATTTACTTACAAATCATTTGTTTTCCATTAAATTAACTGTATCAAGCCCTCCTTTTTCTTATGGGTGTACACATTAAGAGGACATGAAAGCCAACATTTTTTTTTTATTATTTAAATAGATTGCGCAATTTTAACAACATTCCAAATTACTTCTATTACCAAATATACTTAATTATCGTTCATTATGTTTGTTGAAGAAGCAGTAATACACTCCTGGGAACTAGCTGAACACATGCCTAATGTATTGTGAAATAAAAGAATAATCTTTTTAGATAACCTGCTTAAGTGCTCAACTGCTGCACTTGTGTTTAATGTCCTTTTAAGTTACCAGGGTAACTAGGATACATAGCACTTCCCCGTTCCAAAGATCACTGCACATTGTTCTATAACAAACTGCCAGCTGAGGTAAGATCTTGGGACGAACTATTAACAGCTATATCACTGACTATCTCTGTGGTCTTTTTACCACCACACAGGCCCAGTGTGAGGAGTGGTATTGGGGATTGTGAGATTCTCATATTAAAAGGTCTTTCTAAAGCCAAAAAAACCCCCACATGTTGTAATCTGTAAGAATGTAATTTCAGCATTACTGATCCCAACTGTGAGATTAAACCCAGCAAATGAATTATGCACATAGGTAAACTCCTGCTTGGATGCCACAAGTATTGCAGTTCCCAAGCAGGAAACTATCTGTGATCCAATGAGAAGCAGCAGTTGAACAACCCGCCAATCACGGCTGTGTTATACGCAGGAACTGCAATACTTGTGGCTCCCAAGCCAGACTTTAGTTAGCTAGGGTGAGTAATGCAAACATGACATGTTCTAAAGAATTAAGAGTTTGTCAAATTTGCATAATAATATTCCTTTAAATGATGACAGTGATGTAAGTCATAAGGTAACTGCAATCTTGGGATTTTGAAAACTCAAGCTAATGAGAAACATTAAGGAATGCAATAAGTAACAGATGGCAAATCAACAGGAAGAAATGCCATACATTACACAATATGATAACTGCTTCATGTGAGCAGTCTTCAGAGAAAGACTGAGGAGATTAAAGGGACAGTAAAGTCAAAATTAAACTTTTAGGATTCAGATAGGACATGCAATTTTAAACAACTTTCCAATTTACTTTTATCATTAAATTTTGCTTTGTTCTCTTGGTGTTTATTGAAAGCTAATCCTAGGTAGGCTCAAACTGATTTCAAAGCCGTTGAAGGCCGCCTCTTATCTAAGTGCATTTTTACAGTTTTTCAGTTAGAGTTAGTTCAAGTGTGCCCTATAGATATCATTGTGCTTTCTCCCATATAATTATTTATGAGTCAGCACTGATTGGTTAAAATGCAAGTCTGTAAAAAGCACTGAGATAAGGGGGCAGAGTCTACAGAGGCTTAGATACGAGGTAATCTCAGAGGAAAAAAGTATATTAATATAACAGTGTTGGTTATGTAAAACCAGGGAATGGGTAAAAGGGTTTAGATTTTTAAACAAACATTTTCAAGTAGACTGTCCCTTTAATGCATGACTCAAACATTATTGTTTTAGTTCTTCTGATCTCTCAACATAAACACTTCTCAAATTTCCTCATAAAATGTTTAATTATGCAAAGTGAAAGAAAAAAAAAACAACAACTTTGCAATGCACTTGTATTGATTTTGCCTCCTTTTCCTGTAATTTCATTTTTATCCAATTCCTGTGAAAGCTGGAGCTCCAGAGTTCATTAGCATAATTGTTACAAGCTACATTCTACACAGTGATAGTTTAATTAGTGTAGTAACTCATTAATATATGTCCTTATTTGGCCTCAGCAAGGGAGATAGGAGGCGAGGGAGAAGTATTGCTAACAAATTACCTTTCAAATAATTTTAAAAGGTTTTTTTTTTTTCTTAAAGGGAAATTAAACACAATTATTCTTCCATGATTTAGATAGAGCATACAATTTTAAACAACGTTCTAATTTGCTTATATTATCAGTTTTTCTTTGTTTTCTTGGTATCTTTTGTTATTTCTGGAGCAATGTATGGCAGCAGTTTTGCAAGAATGTTATCCATTTGCAAGATAGATGGCAGCACTATTTTCTGCCATGTAGATGCCTACCTAGGTATCTCATCAACACAGAATACCAAGGAAATTAAGTAAATTTGATAATCGAAGTAAATTGGAAACTCATTAAAAGGGTGTACTATGTCTAGTACTGGTTTTTCATGTCCCAGAATGTTAATATTTTAGAATAATTATTCTAGTATAGTTATAAATATTTATTAGTAATTATGTCATAAATATAAAATTGCTGTCAAGTGATTTTAATACATTATTTCAAAATAGTAACATTTATTTCCTCAAGTTTCATTAAAGAACCATTTAAGAGGCAGTAAAGTCAAAATGAAATGTCTATGAGTCAGATAGATCATGTCATTTTAAAAAAAAAAAAAAAACTTTCCAATTTATTTCTATTGTCTAATTTGCTTTGTTCGCTTGGTATCTTTTTGTAAAGCTAGGTAAGCTAATAGAAGCTTGGGAGCATGCACGTGACTTTAGCATTCTATGGAAGACTGGTTATAAAAATTGTTGCAAACACTGCTGCAAAGATGGCTATAGAGACTCCTGAGCTTTCATAGGATTACTCTTTAACAAAGGCTACTCAGAGAACTAAGCAAAATTAACAATAGAAGTAAATTGGGGAGTTATTTAAAATTTCATGCTTGAATACATTTAAGTATCATTTTGACTTTACTGTCCCTTTAAATGCAGTAGCCTTGTATAACACACAAATTAAAAGACATTTCAAATATTGGTTCTATTTCCCTGCCCACTGTATCATGTGACAGCCATCAGCCAATTACAGAATCATATACGTATACACTGAACTCTTGCACATGCTCAATAGGAGCTGGTGCCTCAAAGTATGCATATAAAAAAGAGCACAAATTGATAATGGAAGTAAATTGGAAAGTTGTTTAAAATTGCATGCTGTATCTGAATCATGAACAATTTCTTACAGAGCTTTTTACTTTAATCAGAGAATCTAAAAGTAGTTATCTATTGTTCCTCTGTTCCATTTGTGTATGCCAGTATTTCTCAACTCCAGTCCTCAAGTACCCCTCTAACAGGACAGATTTTCATTATATCTTAACTACAGCACAGGTCAAATAAAAAGCGGATGAGAGCAGGTGGTTAGTAACCATGGTTACTGACCAGTTGATTATTTCACCTGCGCTCTAGTTAAAGGGATATTAAACACTAAATAAATCATTGCTTGAATGATGTATTCAGAGCAAAGATTAACCTGAGAATAATTTGTACCTATATTTTAAAAAAAATAAAATTATATTAGTTGTTTAAATATTGAAAAAATAAGGGTAAAAGTTAATGTCCAAAAAGCAGTGGGTGCCGCCATATTGTAACTTTGGTTACCTTTTCTGCTGAGGCAAATTAGGAATGGTTATAAATGGCTTACTAAAGTGTGCAACCAATGACTGTGTGGAATATAGCTGTGTCTGCACTTCCATGTTTAACATGAATTTGAAAGCCCACAATATTCAGAATTAAATTACAACAAAGGAGAACAAAATAAATAATAAAAGTATATTGCACAGTTGTTTTACTACATGTAATTAAACAATTTATATTAATATCTTGAGGTATTTAATGTCTCTTTAAGATATCCTGAAAATCTGGCCTCTTAGGGGGTGTTGAGAAACACTGGTGTATGCAATTTATAGGGATTTTTAGAGCCAAGCTTCTCGAGATTACAAAAAACTAACATTACCAATGGTTACTGAAGAATATTTTGTTTTGTGTGAGCTTCAGGTCCAGTATATTACCAATTTGCTTACATAACTAGATCAAGTTAGTTACACAATTAATAATGGATAGATCTCAATTAGTTTAAGCTCTTGAACAATATTTTTCGATGTTTCATTTCGTTATTTGTGCTTTCACTGGTGTTTGTGTTTTCTTCACATTTTATAGATATTTGAACAAAAATATTTCCTAAGTTGCAATAGAGCTACCAATATAAAAAAAAAATAAAAAAAAATATGTTTAAATAGGATGATTTTTGTTAGCGATTTATAAACACACATGCCCAGTAGGGTAAGTTATTAAATACATGGTGTGTCTGACCAAAGAGGGTAGTCTTTTATAAAGCACCTGGAACTGCATCAAATGCATCAGGGATGTGTTTGTTACAGGGCAAGTGTCAGCAAAGATACTGGTAAGTATTGTGTTCTATTAAACAATTTTGAATGCATAGTGATATTTAACAATATGAGCTTCCTTTTATTGACCACAACAGACTACTACATATAACCTATGTTTACAAGGCAGGATATGGTAGCAAGAATTTAATTTGGTGTTTTTAGACTTTGCATCCCAGAAATATCAGTCACTAGTTACTCAGTTCTCACCTTGTCCTTGGCCAGGTCTTGCTTGGCCAGAGTCACAAGACGTCGTACCTTAGCCGCTATACACAAATACTTGAAGAACCTCTGATGAGCTGACCAAAACTGTCCCCACAAAGACTTTCGAGATTCCAAACCTAACCAATCCGCTGCTGTCTGGAAAACGGTTAGTGCTTCTGCCCACTGAAATATTAAGAACAAACATGACAAAGAATCAATGGCTGAATGTTAAAGAAAAACTAGTTACGTACTAATTAGTTTTTGCTGACAGTCAAACAAACCACTTACTGCTCTGAACACATTACGTCGCCAGACGATGCTTCCCTTTTACTTAATTGCTATGCCCATGCCCATTTCCTTTATCTCATCTTTTTTTCAATGCTATTTGCACTCACCAGCTGTGCTGCCCTGTTGTACATTTGTTTGTATTCCTCGTCCAGTGGAATCTCTTCAATTCGGAAGGTGACACCTGAGAAACTGAGCTGTCTTGCTATATACATCCCGCTCACCTTCATATCCATAGCAACAATCTCCATGGCACCCACACCCCTGAGTGAAAGGGAACATGGGACATTGATACATATCCATAGAAGGTAGAAAAAAATATTAACAGGAATAAAATATGATGAAGAAGAGCAATGTCAAATTTGAGGAAAAGAACATGGAGAGAGAGTGAGAGATGCTCACTTACATCCTACATGTCTTAGTCTTGCTACCTTTCCTTAGAATGTTTTCTGATTTTTGAGTTCAATTACCTCTTTTCAATGGCATGCAGGAATTCATCAAAGGTGGAAAAAGATGTGCCCTCTCCCCAGATGCCCAGCCGGCTCATGTAAATCATGTTTTTGGGTTCTGATGCTCCTGTATATATAAAAAAGAAGATGGAGCTATAGTGAGATAGTTACTGAGGTTAGTCACAGGATAAACACAGAAGTGGAAAAGGCGTCACAAGGATGGAGTGGATTGAAGAGGACCATAATGTTTCTTGTGAGTACTGACCAGTTGCGCTGGCATACACCACTCGTGCCAGAGGTAGGTTGTTTTGAAGCTCCAGCACTGCTCGCCCCATTTTAGTGCAAGAGGCATTTTTTGCTTTATGACATTCGTCAAACACAATCTAAGAAATGAAAGGTCAAGGAGAGAAACCAAAATGGTAGAAGCATGTAAACATTAGCATTATACAAAAATACAGTAAACACTTCTCTATAAACACCTGTCTTTATACATGGTTACTGTGCAATAACATGACCAATGAGCACAGCTGAAGTATAACTCAAAAGCAAGGATACTACTCCATCAAAGTTTTCCCCACACCAGTCTCGAATTTGTTTAATGCGAGTCCTGTGCTGTCCACCTGCCTGGCTTTCACCAATAAGTGCTGAGTAAGTGGCGAATAGGACACCTTCAGAGGCTGATGTATCTCCATACTTAATCTGAGTAACAACAAATAAAGTAAGATAAAGAGATGTATATGTTAAAGGTAAACAAAGGGGATGGGGCAAGAAAAGTAGACAACACGGAAATATACAGATGGAAACGGAATCATTTATGTATTGTTTCCTATTATGATTCTCATTATGCAAATGTATTGCAAAAAGTGCTTCTAAATCAAAATATCTTTCAGCCTAAACTATAACATCTAGGTGTTTTCAATAACTTTTTTTGCATGTATATGGCCATGCTTAACCCCTAGTTCAACACATAGTTACTGTCAGCACCAAAGCAGCAATTGTACTACTGCTTCTGAGTTGAACATGACCAATCGTGAGCAGCACATTTATGTATCCACCAATAACCAGATGTGTGCAGCTCAGGAGCAGCTGATCCAGAGGGAACTTTAACTGTGTGCTTAACCCCTTTGGGAGTATTAGAGTGAAAGAAGAAAATGCATTAGAATGTTTTCTTACTGCACTTTTATATCCCTTTAAACTGTAGCAATAGGAAGTTTTTTTGCCACTGATTATTTTACACACAAACATACAGAACACACACAAACACATATTACAGCGTTATAACACAAACGCCTTGATTACTAGTGGTGCGCTAACTGTAGCACAAGTGCGATACTGGCTTTTGTTAGGCTCCCTAGAGCATCTTACCTGTCTAGCCTCACCAGTCCTTATGTTATTAAGGACTGGTGAGGCTAGAGAGGCTGAAGACGCTCTAGAGAGCCTAATAAAAACAGATATCGCACTTGCGCTACTGTTAGCGCACCACTCATAATCTAGGCGAAAGCATCCTATGAACAGGTAGAAATGTGTAACAGACCACTAAACAAAGACTCCATGCACCTCCATGCAGAACTACACAATGTGTCACCTTGCTAAGTGCATGAACAGGAATGAAACTGGCATCAATGTCACGAAGATCCCGTTCTGCATCACAGCGCAGATCATTCGATACACTGAACCTAAGGGACGAAAAGACACAATTATGAATACGTGGTCTGGATACATGTGGAACAACTGAAGAAGGCTAATCTAGGGAGATTAGAGACTAAGAACATGAGGGGGATATGCAATGGATTGAAAATATAGGGGAGAAAGAATATTTGTGTTAACAGAGTGAAAGATGAAGCTCTTACCATAGAGCTTTCTTTCTTCCCTTCAGGTAATTTTCCAGTATGATTCCCGACACTGTTCGTCCCTTCCCCACTCCAGCTCCATCTCCTATTAAGAACCCGGCTCGCTGCCCACTAGGAAGGATCACTTCATGTTGCTGTTGTAGAGGGGAAGCAAAGAGTGAGTGCACAACCTCCCTTACTAATCCTCTCCAGCTCCTCCCTCACTACCCGCTCCTCACCTGACAGGCGTACACTATGGCTTCCAGCTGCAGGGCGGAGAGCAGAGCTCGATCAATAATAGAGCTAGGCAGGGACAATGTGTAAGAGATGTCTGGTGGGGGGACACTGGACAGGGTGCTGGTCTCCACAACACGGTCGGGATGCTGCCTTCCCAGCTTGGCTAGAATCGTGAAGATATTTTAGAAAAAAATTGATACCACCAAAATGCAATTTATGAATACCACAAATTATTAGTCCATACTAAGAAATAAAGCGGCATCTGAGTATTTCTATCTTGAAGCCCTATTGAAAGTTCATGGCAACGAAACCCACAAAAACAAAGAAAACAAAACACACCTCAGATCATGGTGCTGTGCTTATAAATCAATAAATATTTCTTCTTTATTATGGTTTGTGATCTGCTGGGAATTTGTGTGTACTATTTAAAGTTTATTTTTTTATTGTCTTAAAAGTCTAATCAGTTCTGTCATTCAGTTTTGCTAGTTGTATTCTACAGCTTTAAAGGGATAGGAAAGTCAAAATTAAACTTGCATTATTCAGACAGCCCATGTAATTTTAAGACACTTTTAAATTCACTTCTATTTTCAAATGTGCTTCATTCTCTTGGTATCAATTGTTGAAAAAGAATACACACATGTCATACACTAGTGGGAGCTGCTGCCAATTGGTGCCTGCACACATTTGTCTCTAGTGATTGGCTAACTAGATATGTTCAGCTAGCTTCCAGTAGTGCAATGCTGTTCCTTCAGCAAAGGATAACAAGATATTGAAACAAATTTAATAATAGAAGTAAATTGGAAAGTTGTTTAAAATTGTATGCTCTATCGAATCATGAAAGAAAATTTTGGGGCTTCCTGCCCCTTTAAGGGAATATTCTAGTCAAAAGCAAACTTTCATGATTCTGGTAGGGCATGCAATTTTAAACAACTTTCCAATTTACTTCTATTATTAAATTTGTTTTGTTCTCGTGGTACTCTTTGTTTACAGCTAAACCTAAGAAGGCTTAATCGATGCTAATTTCTATGCCCTTGAAGGACACCTCTTATCTAAGGGCATTTAGACAGTTTCTCAAAGCCAGAGGGTGTTAGTTCATGTGTGCCCCATAGATAACATTGTGCTCACTCCAGTGAAGTTATTTATGAATCAGCAGTGGTTGGCTAAAATCCAAGTCTGTCAAAAGAACTGAAATAAGGGGGCAGTCTACAGATGCTTAGATACAGGTAATCGAGTATATTAATATAACAGTGTTGGTTATGCAAAACTGGGGAATGGGTAATAAAGGGATTATCTATCTTTTTAAACAATACAAATTCTGTAGTAGACTGTCCCTTGCATGACACATATTTAAGAAACAGAAACTGCTTCTTTTGCCTTTCCACTACCTTTGAGGTGCCTTTTACCTGAAAGAAACAGAAGTGTGTCAAGTAAAGCAAGTCACAGTTAAATTACCCAGATAAATAGTGAATTGGATAAAATCAGATACAGGCAGGTGGTATCATCAATATTTCCCTCACTATATAGTGAAATTTATCTTTTTCCCCTGCTGTATCTGCAATCAACAATGTTAAATACAGTATTAACAACAACAAAAAATCCCTAAAATTAGAAAATATAAAATTACATGTATTTTTATTATTATTTCTTAAGATCTAAATTTTGTGAAAATGTTTAGCAATAGGAGTATTAGATTTGGGTGTTTTCAATGTTTCAAAACCCTATCTCGTAGGGCTTGTTTCTTTCTTCCTATATATTGTTTTTTTATACCCTAAAGGGAGTTTGTAAATATACCACATGTAGTATTACAGTTAACAAATTAGTTGAATCTCCCCTTGAATTATGTGTGAGTAGGTTTTGCGTCTAGGAGCACAGCATTTGAAACACCGTTTGCTTTTTACTAACCAAGAAAGATTTCCTATTTTAGGTAACATGAAATGGGACAAAATAGGTTTACAAATGTTGCCTTTTTTAAAACAAATCTTTATCTTTTTGTACTATATCATATAAAATTGAATCATTACATAGTAATGGACTATGTTGGCGAATAAAGTTGCAGATCGTTTGTGTTCTTCACTTTAGGATAAAAAGGTGTATACCAGAATATTTAATCATGCTAGAACTATTTATTTTGTTTTCATTTCTGTATCGTAAAAGTTGAGTATGTTGTATTGAATCAACTCTGTCCTTGGAATTATCTTTTCTTCTGCTCTTTAATGGCTTTTTATATGACATTGCTTCATTACCTACAACAAACTTCCACATACTTGTCCTCTTCTGCGACTGTTGGTAAAGGCTCACCTACAGTAATCCTAAATCATAAGGAATACTGCATATGGTGTTTACTCAGAACGGTTATAGAGAAATATGTCTGAAAAGTTATTTCACGGTTTAGATAAAATGTATAACAATACAAAACAATTGTATAACAAGGTTTCTGTACGCATCTCTGAATCTCAGGGTGGTTACACAGCCACCACCCTAATGACAGCAATCTAAGTACAACCCACACTCTTTTCATTAAAACTAACAACACACCTAGGTTATCTAAAATGATCTATGAAGCATTTCAATTTCGTTTTAAACCCAGCCATCTTTTTATATTTTTGCAAATAGCCATCATTCAATTAATCTTCCATATGCAAAAACAGAATTTATGTTTACCTGATAAATTTCTTTCTCCAACGGTGTGTCCGGTCCACGGCGTCATCCTTACTTGTGGGATATTCTCTTCCCCAACAGGAAATGGCAAAGAGCCCAGCAAAGCTGGTCACATGATCCCTCCTAGGCTCCGCCTACCCCAGTCATTCGACCGACGTTAAGGAGGAATATTTGCATAGGAGAAACCATATGGTACCGTGGTGACTGTAGTTAAAGAAAATAAATTATCAGACCTGATTAAAAAACCAGGGCGGGCCGTGGACCGGACACACCGTTGGAGAAAGAAATTTATCAGGTAAACATAAATTCTGTTTTCTCCAACATAGGTGTGTCCGGTCCACGGCGTCATCCTTACTTGTGGGAACCAATACCAAAGCTTTAGGGACACGGATGAAGGGAGGGAGCAAATCAGGTCACCTAAATGGAAGGCACCACGGCTTGCAAAACCTTTCTCCCAAAAATAGCCTCAGAAGAAGCAAAAGTATCAAACTTGTAAAATTTGGTAAAAGTGTGCAGTGAAGACCAAGTCGCTGCCCTACATATCTGATCAACAGAAGCCTCGTTCTTGAAGGCCCATGTGGAAGCCACAGCCCTAGTGGAATGAGCTGTGATTCTTTCGGAGGCTGCCGTCCGGCAGTCTCGTAAGCCAATCTGATGATGCTTTTAATCCAAAAAGAGAGAGAGGTAGAAGTTGCTTTTTGACCTCTCCTTTTACCTGAATAAACAACAAAACAAGGAAGATGTTTGTCTAAAATCCTTTGTAGCATCTAAATAGAAATTTTAGAGCGGCGAACAACATCCAAATTGTGCAACAAACGTTCCTTCTGTGAAACTGGTTTCGGACACAGAGAAGGTACGATAATCTCCTGGTTAATGTTTTTGTTAGAAACAACTTTCGGAAGAAAACCAGGTTTAGTACGTAAAACCACCTTATCTGCATGGAACACCAGATAAGGAGGAGAACACTGCAGAGCAGATAATTCTGAGACTCTTCTAGCAGAAGAAATCGCAACTAAAAAACAAAACTTTCCAAGATAATAACTTAATATCAACGGAATGTAAGGGTTCAAACGGAACCCCTGAAGAACTGAAAGAACTAAATTGAGACTCCAAGGAGGAGTCAAAGGTTTGTAAACAGGCTTGATTCTAACCAGAGCCTGAACAAAGGCTTGAACATCTGGCACAGCTGCCAGCTTTTTGTGAAGTAAAACCGACAAGGCAGAAATCTGTCCCTTCAGGGAACTTGCAGATAATCCTTTTTCCAATCCTTCTTGAAGGAAGGATAGAATCCTAGGAATCTTAACCTTGTCCCAAGGGAATCCTTTAGATTCACACCAACAGATATATTTTTTCCCAAATTTTGTGGTAAATCTTTCTAGTTACAGGCTTTCTGGCCTGAACAAGAGTATCGATAACAGAATCTGAGATTCCTCGCTTCGATAAAATCAAGCGTTCAATCTCCAAGCAGTCAGCTGGAGTGAAACCAGATTCGGATGTTCGAACGGACCCTGAACAAGAAGGTCTCGTCTCAAAGGTAGCTTCCAAGTGGAGCCGATGACATATTCACCAGATCTGCATACCAAGTCCTGCGTGGCCACGCAGGAGCTATCAAGATCACCGACGCCCTCTCCTGATTGATCCTGGCTACCAGCCTGGGGATGAGAGGAAATGGCGGGAACACATAAGCTAGTTTGAAAGTCCAAGGTGCTACTAGTGCATCCACTAGAGCCGCCTTGGGATCCCTGGATCTGGCCCCGTAGCAAGGAACTTTGAAGTTCTGACGAGAGGCCATCAGATCCATGTCTGGAATGCCCCACAGGTGAGTGACTTGGGCAAAGATTTCCGGATGGAGTTCCCACTCCCCCGGATGCAATGTCTGACGACTCAGAAAATCCGCTTCCCAATTTTCCACTCCTGGGATGTGGATAGCAGACAGGTGGCAGGAGTGAGACTCCGCCCATAGAATGATTTTGGTCACTTCTTCCATCGCTAGGGAACTCCTTGTTCCCCCCTGATGGTTGATGTACGCAACAGTTGTCATGTTGTCCGATTGAAACCGTATGAACTTGGTCCTCGCTAGCCGAGGCCAGGCCTTGAGAGCATTGAATATCGCTCTCAGTTCCCAGAATATTTATCGGTAGAAAGAGATTCTTCCCGAGACCAAAGACCTGAGCTTTCAGGGATCCCCAGACCGCGCCCCAGCCCATCAGACTGGCGTCGGTCGTGACAATGACCCACTCTGGTCTGCGGAACGTCATCCCTTGAGACAGATTGTCCAGGGACAGCCACCAACGGAGTGAGTCTCTGGTCCTCTGATTTACTTGTATCTTCGGAGACAAGTCTGTATAGTCCCCCATTCCACTGACTGAGCATGCACAGTTGTAATGGTCTTAGATGAATGCGCGCAAAAGGAACTATGTCCATCGCCGCTACCATCAACCCGATCACTTCCATGCACTGAGCTATGGAGGAAGAGGAACGGAATGAAGTATCCGACAAGAGTCTAGAAGTTTTGTTTTTTTCTGGCCTCCTGTTAGAAAGATCCTCATTTCTAAGGAGTCTATAATTGTTCCCAAGAAGGGAACCCTTGTTGACGGGGATAGAGAACTCTTTTTCCACGTTCACTTTCCAGCCGTGAGATCTGAGAAAGGCCAGGACAATGTCCGTGTGAGCCTTTGCTTGAGGAAGGGACGACGCTTGAATCAGAATGTCGTCCAGGTAAGGTACTACTGCAATGCCCCTTGGTCTTAGCACCGCTAGAAGGGACCCTAGTACCTTTGTGAAAATCCTTGGAGCAGTGGCTAATCCGAAAGGAAGCGCCACGAACTGGTAATGTTTGTCCAGGAATGCAAACCTTAGGAACCGATGATGTTCCTTGTGGATAGGAATATGTAGATACGCATCCTTTAAATCCACCGTGGTCATGAATTGACCCTCCTGGATGGAAGGAAGAATAGTTCGAATGGTTTCCATCTTGAAAGATGGAACCTTGAGAAACTTGTTTAAGATCTTGAGATCTAAGATTGGTCTGAACGTTCCCTCTTTTTTGGGAACTATGAACAGATTGGAGTAGAACCCCATCCCTGTTCTCTTATTGGAACAGGATGAATCACTCCCATTTTTAACAGGTCTTCTACACAATGTAAGAACGCCTGTCTTTTTATGTGGTCTGAAGACAACTGAGACCTGTGGAACCTCCCCCTTGGGGGAAGTCCCTTGAATTCCAGGAGATAACCCTGGGAGACTATTTCTAGCGCCCAAGGATCCAGAACCTCTCTTGCCCAAGCCTGAGCGAAGAGAGAGAGTCTGCCCCCCACCAGATCCGGTCCCGGATCGGGGGCCAATATTTCATGCTGTCTTGGTAGCAGTGGCAGGCTTCTTGGCCTGCTTTCCCTTGTTCCAGCCTTGCATTGGTCTCCAAGCTGGCTTGGCTTGAGAAGTATTACCCTCTTGCTTAGAGGACGTAGCACTTTGGGCTGGTCCGTTTTTACGAAAGGGACGAAAATTAGGTCTATTTTCGCCTTGAAAGGCCGATCCTGAGGAAGGGCGTGGCCCTTACCCCCCAGTGATATCCGAGATAATCTCTTTCAAGTCAGGGCCAAACAGCGTTTTCCCCCCTTGAAAGAATGTTTAGTAGCTTGTTCTTGGAAGACGCATCAGCCGACCAAGATTTCAACCAAAGCGCTCTGCGCGCCACAATAGCAAACCCAGAATTCTTAGCCGCTAACCTAGCCAATTGCAAAGTGGCGTTCTTAGGGTGAAAGAATTAGCCAATTTGAGAGCATTGATTCTGTCCATAATCTCCTCATAAGGAGGAGAATCACTATCGAGCGCCTTTATCAGCTCATCAAACCAGAAACATGCGGCTGTAGTGACAGGGACAATGCATGAAATTGGTTGTAGAAGGTAACCCTGCTGAACAAACATCTTTTTAAGCAAACCTTCTAATTTTTTATCCATAGGATCTTTGAAAGCACAACTATCCTCTATGGGTATAGTGGTGCGTTTGTTTAAAGTAGAAACCGCTCCCTCGACCTTGGGGACTGTCTGCCATAAGTCCTTTCTGGGGTCGACCATAGGAAACAATTTTTTAAATATGGGGGGAGGGACGAAAGGAATACCGGGCCTTTCCCATTCTTTATTAACAATGTCCGCCACCCGCTTGGGTATAGGAAAAGCTTCTGGGAGCTCCGGCACCTCTAGGAACTTGTCCATTTTTACATAGTTTCTCTGGGATGACCAACTTTTCACAATCATCCAGAGTGGATAATACCTCCTTAAGCAGAATGCGGAGATGTTCCAACTTAAATTTAAATGCAATTACATCCGGTTCAGCCTGTTGAGAAATGTTCCCTGAATCAGTAATTTCTCCCTCGGACAAAACCTCCCTGGCCCCCTCAGATTGGGTTAGGGGCCCTTCAGAGATATTAATATCAGCGTCGTCATGCTCTTCAGTAACTAAAACAGAGCAGCCACGCTTACGCTGACAAGGGTTCATTTTGGCTAAAATGTTTTTGACAGAATTATCCATATACAGCCGTTAATTGTTGCATAGTAAGGAGTATTGGCGCGCTAGATGTACTAGGGGCCTCCTGAGTGGGCAAGACTCGTGTAGACGAAGGAGGGAATGATGCAGTACCATGCTTACTCCCCTCACTTGAGGAATCATCTTGGGCATCATTGTCATTATCACATAAATCACATTTATTTAAATGAACAGGAATTCTGGCTTCCCCACATTCAGAACACAGTCTATCTGGTAGTTCAGACATGTTAAACAGGCATAAACTTGATAATAAAGTACAAAAAACGTTTTAAAATAAAACCGTTACTGTCACTTTAAATTTTAAACTGAACACACTTTATTACTGCAATTGCGAAAAAACATGAAGGAATTGTACAAAATTCACCAAATTTTTCACCACAGTGTTCTTAAAGCCTTAAAAGTATTGCACACCAAATTTGGAAGCTTTAACCCTTAAAATAACGGAACCGGAGCCGTTTTAACACTTTAAACCCCTTTACAGTCCCTGGTATCTGCTTTGCTGAGACCCAACCAAACCCAAAGGGGAATACGATACCAAATGACGCCTTCAGAAAGCCTTTTCTAAGTATCAGAGCTCCTCTCACATGCGACTGCATGCCATGCCTCTCAAAAACAAGTGCCGCCACACCGGCGCGAAAATGAGGCTCTGCTTATGCTTTGGGAAAGCCCCAGAGAAATAAGGTGTCTAATACAGTGCCTGCCGATATTATAATATCAATATACCCAGATAAAATGATTCCTCAAGGCTAAATATGTTTTAAAAATGAATCGATTTAGCCCAGAAAAGTCTACAATCTTAATAAGCCCTTATGAAGCCCTTATTTACCATCGTAATAAACATGGCTTACCGGATCCCATAGGGAAAAATGACAGCTTCCAGCATTACATCGTCTTGTTAGAATATGTCATACCTCAAGCAGCAAGAGACTGCACACTGTTCCCCCAACTGAAGTTAATTGCTCTCAACAGTCCTGTGTGGAACAGCCATGGATTTTAGTTACGGTGCTAAAATCATTTTCCTCATACAAACAGAAATCTTCATCTCTTTTCTGTTTCTGAGTAAATAGTACATACCAGCACTATTTTAAATAACAAACTCTTGATTGAATAATAAAAACTACAGTTAAACACTAAAAAACTCTAAGCCATCTCCGTGGAGATGTTGCCTGTACAACGGCAAAGAGAATGACTGGGGTAGGCGGAGCCTAGGAGGGATCATGTGACCAGCTTTGCTGGGCTCTTTGCCATTTCCTGTTGGGGAAGAGAATATCCCACAAGTAAGGATGACGCCGTGGCCGGACACACCTATGTTGGAGAAAAGAAGCTCTAATTAAACCTCCATATTAATCAACCAGAAAAACTGGATATTATTACTTTTAGAAATTCCTAGACCTCCAACTAAATGTCTCACCTCTCACCTTCATGGCAAATTCACACATCTAAAGCAGATTTAAATGAAAAATGTCCTATCTACTCCATTAGCTACGTGAACATTTTTAGAATTCTAGCCTCATTTATAAATTTACCTTTTCTAGTTAGTTGTGCTTTATTCCATCCTGCCAGCTTCACAGAGACAAGAATTATAAAATCAAAAGGCCGGTGGGAGGTATATTTGACAACCTTCTGAATTTGTGATGTTTAATTATGGGGTTACAAGGTTGGCTCCTGTTGAGACCCATAGTCCGAACTCTCACCTTTGTAGACACATACTTCTACTGCTCGACAGGCTACAAGAAAACTAAATCAGACACTGTGTCTTAGTAATCAGTTTTCTGCAACTAGTCTCCTCCCCATGTTAAAGGGACACTCTATTGCACATTTGAACTGTGTGGGTCACATATGACTAGCAATCTATAAAGTACCATCAGAACAGTTAAAAATCAAATGAAAATGAATCTGTGAAACACAGACAGAGTTGCAGTGAATTATCACTAGGCGACAGTATCACAATTTATGACAGGGGTAAGAACAGTGCAGCCTGTAGCATTAGTGTATGACAGCAGTTTTCCAACCCTGTCTTCATCAAACACAAGCAAATTAGGATTTGCCAATATCTTCTTAGAAAAACTGCTGCTATTCGCTAACTCCTCATCATTAGGTCACCAGTGCTCAAGTAGTAATTTAGTGAGCTTTGTGGACAAGGCTGGGAATGGCTGGTCTATGAAGGGTCAAAGGACAATGTTATTTCTTTAAAGTAGACAATGAGAGTATATTACTAACACACTTGTCTGAATAAGTGCTCCTTAAAACAGGACACATACTGAGTAAGTGTAGAAATGTGCAACACATCTCTACCACATTTACACACAATCAAAAAACTAAAATGTATGCTTACCAGATAAATTATTTTCCTAACTGGCAGAGAGAGTCCACAACTTCATAACTGTTGGGAATATCTACACCTGACCACCAGGAGGAGGCAAAGACACCCCAGCCAAATGCTATTAATACCCCTCCCCCTTCCCATCCCCCAGTCATTCAGCAGAGGGAACAAGGAAAAGCAGGAGAGGCATTAGGGTGTAGAGGTGCCAGAATAATAAATTCAAAAAGGAAGCTTCCAAAGAAACCAAAACAACAGACGGGGTAGTGGACTCTCCCTGCCAGGAAGGAAAGGAATTTATCTGGTAAGCATAAATTTAGTTTTCCTTCCCAAGGCAGATAAGAGTCCACGACCTCAATAAACTATTGGGAACCAATACCAAGCTCCAGAGGACACAGATGAATAACCGGGAGAAACAAAAGAAAAAGGAGGCTGACCCTAAACTGAGGGCACCATAGCCTGCAACACCTTTCTCCCGAAAGCCGCTTCAGCCAAAGCGAACACATGTAGCCGCCTTATAAATCTGATCCATAGAAGCTTCGTTCTTAAAAGCCCATGAGAAAGCAACAGACCTAGTAGAGTGAGCCGTAATCCTTTAAGGAGGCTGCTGTCTCATAAGTGAAGCGGATAAACACTCCTCAACCAAAGAGACAATGAAGTAGCAGTGGCCTTCTGGCCCTTGCGCTTGCCAGAGAAAAAAGGATAAACAAGGAATAGGACTGCCTGAAATCCTTAGTAGCTTGAAGGTAAAGTTTTTAAAGCACAAACCACACCAGATTATGAAGTAAACGTTCCTTTTGGGGAGGTTTAGGACAAAGGACAGAACAGCAATTTCCCTATTAAATGTTACGATCTGAGACTTGGGTAGAAAACCTAACTTCGTACATAACACCACCGCCTTGTCAGCATAAAACAAGAAGGATCACATTGTAAAGCAGGAAATCTCAGAAACTCTGCGTGCCGAAGCAATAGCTAACAAAAACAGAACCTTCCAAGACAAAAGCTTGAGGTCAACAGAATGCATGGGCTCAAACGGAGCCTGCTGTAAAACTCTAAGAACAAGGTTCAAGTTCCAAGGGGAGCAACATTTCAGAATCCTGAGCCTTAAAGGATTGAACATCCGGGAGAATAGTGGAATTTCCTATGGCGCAAAAACAGATAGAGACGATATCTGACCTTTCAGAGAAACTAGCGGATAATCCCTTTCCAATCCCTCTTGAAGAAAGGATAAAAATAATGGAAACCTTCACCTTGTGCCATGGGACAACCACGTTCCTCACACCAATGAAGATAGGTCTCTGCCAAACCTTATGGTAAATACGCCTCGTGACAGGCTTCCTAGCCTGGGATAAAAGGTATCTATGAACTTATCAGAAAAACCTTTTTTGGAATAAACTAAGACGAACAATAGCCATGCAGTCAACGTAGAGAGCCTAGGTTCTGATGAAGCAAAGGAACCTGCATTAGAAGATCCTGTCCGGGTAAGGGCAACCTCCATGGAGGGAAGGAGGACATCCTTACTAAATCCCGCAAACCAGGTCCTTTAAGGCCAAGAAGAAGCTATTAGGATCACTCTGGCCCGGTCCTGTTTGATGTGAGCTACTACAAGAGGCAGTAGAGCCAAAGGAGGAAAAGGATATATGAGTCTGACCTCCAGGGGACCACTAATGTGTCTACCAATTCTGCTTGCGGATCTCTCCGATCTCGACCCGTACCTCGGTAATTTGGCATTGAGACGAGAGGCCATGAGATCTATCTCCAGGCACACCCATCTGAGAATGATCTCGGAAAACACCTCGGGTGGAGAGATCATTCCCCTGGGTGAAAGGACTCTCTGCTGAGAAAGTCAGCTTCTCAGTCTAACACAATCTGCTGAGACAAGTTTAAGTGATCTCCGTTCCATTGATGGAGCATGCATAGTTGTAGATGTCTGAGATGGAAGCGAGCAAAAGGAATAAATGTCCATAGAAGACACCATCAGACCTATCACTTCCATTCACTGATTGGTTTGAGGTGGATTGTAGGGAACAGCAAGCCAAAGCTAGTTTGGGAACATCTTTGATCTGTCAGAAAGATGCTCATGGATACTGAGTCTATGATGGTACCAAGAAAAATTACCCTGGTAGAAGGAATCAGAAAACTATTTTCTAGATTTATTTTCCAACCATGAGTCTGAAGGAGACTCAGAAGTTATTCTGAATGAGCTCCTGCCAAGGGAAAAGAGGGAGCCTGAACCAATATATTGTCCAGTTAGGGAGCTACTGCGATAGCTTGAGATCTGGCCACAGCTAGAAGAGCACCCAGGAACCTTTGTAATTATTCTGGGAGCAGTAGCTAAACCAAATGGAAGGTGCTATGAACTGGAAATGCTGGTCCAGAAAGGCAAACCTCAGGAACTGGAAATTATCTCTGTGGATCGAACAGAGAGATAAGCATCCTTCAAGTATATTGTAGTCATGTACTGTCCCTCCTGGATTAAGGGAAGGATGGACCCTGATCGTTTCCATCTTGAAGGATGGTACTCTGAGGAATCTGTTTAGGCATTTTAAGTCTAGGATAGGTCAAAAAGTTCCCCTCCTTCTTGGGAACTACAAAGAGGTTTGAATAAAACCCTAATCCCCTTTGAGATGCAGGAACCGGTACTATTACCCCTAGGGAAAACATGACCTGGACACAATCCAAAAAGTCGGCTCTCTTCTAAGGTCTTGAAGACGGCTTGGACAAAAATAAATCTTCCTCTGGAGGATGCAATTTGAATCCTATCAAGTATCCTTGGGACACTACGTCTAACACCCAAAGATCCCTGAACATCCTATTTCCAGACCTCTGCGAAAAAAGCAAAATCTGCCCTCTACCCATATCCGAACCCGAATTGGGGGCCGCCCCTTCATGCCAACTTGATCTTGGCGAGCTTCTTTGGTCTGTTTGGATTTTGTTCCAAGACTGAGGGGGCTTCCAGTTACCCATAGATTGCTCAGGCTTGGAGGCCGACTGGGTCCTCTGAGACTTATCAGATAAAAAAAAAAACAATATTAGCTGACAAGCGTCCCATAGGTCTCGCTTTCTTATCTTGTGGGAGAAAAGAGCCCTTTCCTCCAGTTACAGTAGAGATAATGGAATCCAATCCAGGTCCCAAAAAGCACTTTCCCCTTGAAGGGTAAAGAAAGAAGCCTGGATTTGGAAACAATATCAGCGGACCATGACCTTAGCTACAGAGTTCTGAGAGCAAGCCACCGCAAAACCTAAAGACGTTGCATTCAGGCTTACAATCTGCATATTAGCATCACAGATAAAGGAATATGCAATTCTAAGAGCCCTTGATCCTTGTCAATGTCCTCCAAAGAGGACTGAACTTAAATGAGCTCCGACAAGGAGTCGCACCAGTAAGAGGCTGCGCCCGCAAAGGCAGCCACCACAACTGCCGGTTGAAAAAGGAAACCCATATGTTGAAACATTTTCCTTAAAGGACCAGTCAACACAGTAGATTTGCATAATCAACAAATTCAAGATAACAAGACAATGCAATAGCACTTGGTCTGAACTTCAAATGAGTAATAGAATTTTTTCTGACAATTTTAAAAGTTATGTCTTTTATCACTCCCACTGTACCATGTGACAGCCATTAGCCAATCACAAATGCATTCACGTAACATGTGACAGCCATCAGCCATTCACAAATGCATACACACTTATTCTGCACATGCTCAGAAATTGGAAAGTTGTTCAAAATGGCATGCGCTGAGTAATGAAAGTTTAATTTTGATTGAGTGTTCCTTTAAATAGATTTCCAACTTCTTATCCATTGGATCCCTAAAGAAAGAGCTATCCTCCAACAGCATGGTGGTACGCTTAGCTAGAGTAGAAATGGCTCCATCGACCTAGGGAATGGAACTCCACAGGTCCAGATGGGAATCAGTAACAGGGAACATTTTTTTTAAAGTAGACCAGGGAGAGAAATGAGATCCAATCTTCTCCCACTCCCTAGAAATAATGCTCGCAATGTGAACTGGCACTGGAAAGGTCTCAGGAGCTTTCCTTTCTTCATAGACCCTATCAAGTTTTAGGGATCTTCGGTTCCTCCATAAGTTTACCTTCGGGAAATTCCAATGTGGCAAAGGCTCCTTCAAAAGAAAACGGAGGAGATGTTCAATCGTAAATCTGAACTTAGACTCCTCAGGGGTAGGAGTCTTAACCTCAGAAGTCTCTTCATCTGATACTTCATCCTTCTGGCGCTACAGAAGTTAGGTCATCCTTAGAATTATGAGAAATGTTAGACAATTCAGACTGAATGGAAGAAAAATCCCCAAAATCTACAGGGCTATGCATTGCCTTTCTCTTACGTTTGCCAAAAATAGGTAAAGCGTTTAGGGCTGCCATTACAGCAGAATGCAATTTAGAGGAAAAATCTGCAGGAAAATTTTACCCCCAGTAGGAGGTAAAGGCTGGCCGCAAGGGACTGCTTGTGAGCTAGGAATAAATCCAGGTTGAAGTGTGAGGAGAGGTATCCCCTTGAGAACAGGCTCCTGAGAGGTAGAAGGCTCATAATGGGTTAACTTATTAGAATAAATAACATTCTTAGATTCCTTCCTGGCTTTTAAAACAACCCCCAGACAGATGGAGCAGAACTGGGCAGGAGGGCATACCATGGCCTCCTCACAATAAAGGCAGTTATTGGCGATATTGATTTCAACTAAAGAACCCTCAGAAGGGTTAACATTATCGTCCTCCATAACTTCTTGGTTCCCAAAACGTTATGTATAAACACAAAAATAATGGACTGTAATAGAATTATTTTTTTAAATAAAAGTGCACCTAGACCCTGCCGTAGGCTGGGTTTCTTATACCCTCCTAGAGACACAGGCTAGATAACAAAGTTGACAGGACTCTTCCCTATGCGATCGCTATTACGAGATGCGCCACAGCTCCTTGCAATCGCCAACAAGGGGAAGAGAAGTCAGTCACATGGGGAGCAATGTAACTCCGCCCCCACTGCAGGTCTAATCGCGCGAGTAAAACTAATGCGCAGAATAAAAACAAAAACCCCAGTCTGCCATCTGTGAAAAGAGGAACCCAGAGCCGCCTTCAACCCTCACAAGTACTCCACAAGGGAAGTAAATTTAAAAAAAAACAAAAAAAAACCACACTGAGTTCTCTTGAGACCTCCCTATGAGAACACATATTCCCATAATAAAAATAAACCAGGAATCCACTGTGGAACATGCATACAGCTGCACAAGGTGCGAAAGGCATCCCTCTGACAGTGACCTTAGTGAGACACTGATTTCCTAAGGGCAGTTAGTTACTATCCCTTTGCTAACGGAGAACGTTCCCTGATGCATAAAGGATCTAACTTTCACCACTACTCTGACTCTCACTGAGAGATTTGACATGGCTACTCCAATACCCAGTCCTCTCTTGCAGGGAACACTCCCATTAAGTACTATCTTCTATACACCTTCTTTGCCATCCTCCTCTAGTGATGACAGGCAAAGTATGACTGGGGGGATGGGGAAGTGGGAGGGGTATTATAGCCTTTGGCTGGGGTGTCTTTGCCTCCTCCTGGTGGTCAGGTGCATATATTCCCAACAGTTATGAAGTTGTGGACTTTCCCTGCCTTGGGAAGGAAATGCACATTTGTTGCAATCAGCAGGTTAAAAATAAACTTGTTAAAAAGGTTATAAACTTGTTTATGAACATTTAACGGTGCCCATTTTGCAATAAGAGCTGTAAGCTGGCAATGGGCTCATTTTCTATTCTATGCATACTCATAACCTACTTTCATTTTCATTTTGGTGCTAAACTGGGAGCTACAAAATACAGTAACAAGGTAGTGGCGTAGCTAAGTGCTCAGAGGCATTAATGTGTTACAATCTCATATTCAGCAAGTCAGACACAAATATTTGTAAATATGAGTTTGTAGCTTTAGAGAAACCATAAACACAGCATGAAGACAATTAAATGAACATGAAACCAAAAATTTTCGTTCATAATTCAGATTTTTTTTTCTCCCTAAGGCGGCTCTGGTTTATCAAGCAGACTTCAGACGACACACAGTAATAGTTCATTTAAATCTCACTCAAGAATAAAAAAATAAGGGCGGTGATCCCTTTATATCTTATTTGTCAGCTGCGACATGTTTTATATCTATTACTTCTGGATGCCAAGGTGGGTGGATACATTTTTTTTTGCCAAGTCCATTTTAGTACTAAGTAACCTTTGCCAAGTCAGTCTTAATATATTGTTATGCACTGTTCATATGATGAACGTACCATTTCCAGTACGCTTACAGTTACCATTGTAGTTTTAAACTATAATAATTTCCAACAGAGGTTTCATCATTAAAATCATGCAGCTCTGCAGTTAACACTAGCCTGACTGGTATTAACTGATCAGTGCCAAAGGCTGGATCAGTATCCAATGCGAACATTTTCCAAATAGCTGCATTAGTCTTGTGACAGGTTGTATTCACTATATTTGTTGGACATTTTTAATTCACTTTTGAGTGTTGGTGCTGTAAATATTTGTCTTTATTAACATCTTTTAATTTTTGTGGGAAAGATTAGTATGATATGTAGGTAGAGCACATAAAATGTATTTGATCCATGTGATAATACATACTAGTAATATGGTTTTGAAAGTAAAAATTGACATAAAATCCATTTTTTACCCATGATTCAGATAGAATATACAGTTTCACAGAAGTTTCCAATTTATTTCTATTATCAAATTAACTTTGTTTCTCTCTTATTTTTTGTAGAAAACTAGGTAAGCAGGCTCAGAAGTGTGCACATGCCTAGAGCACTGTATAGCAGCAGTTTTGCTAGAATGAACAATGTTATAGATTTGCAAGGGTAATAGATGGAGGCAGTGTTTGATGCCATGTAGCACTCCAGACGGTGTGCACACTGCCTACATAAGATATGCTATTTAACAAAGAAATCATGAGAACAAATCTAATTTTATAATAGAAGTGAAGTAAATTAGAATTTAAAAACAAAAACAAAAAACCTGTATATTCTGTCTGAATTACAAGAAATTTAGTCAATGTCCCTTTAAAAGGGAATATAAAACACTGAGATTGTAACACCATGTAACATGTTTAATTGTGTATACTAAAAAAAATCTTGTCAATATACTTTAAAGGGATAGTGTACCAAAACTAATTCTCCACTTTAATTTGTTCTAGTTATCCATTAGTTGTAGTCTATTCAATTATTTACATATAACCCATTTATCTTTATTTTGTAATTTTAAATAGTAATTTTTGCCAGGGGCATCCCCCTATACTTAAAAAAAACTTTCAATAGTTATGTAATGTATTAGAAAAGCTATGTTAAGATAGCTAGCTGAAGAAATTATACTCCCAATGGGGGGTAGTAGAGATAAGTAATAAAATGATCATTTTTAACTTTTTTTGTGCTTTGGTTAAACATAGAAGAGATAAGATAAGGAAGCATGTTAGCGCTGCGGAATCTGTTGGCGCTCTAATAATAACCGATAATAATAATAATGTAATAGTAATTAAATAAGGAGATCTTATGTCCCTGAAAGCTCAGCAATTTAAAGGCTGTAGTGTCAAAGAACAAAACCAGCTTTTATATTCAAAAATAAAGCGAATTAATAATTCTGACATGTATTTAATTGTGGCTTTCCGATACCCCTGAGTTTAAGTAATGGACGCTGCAATAAAGTTGAAACCTAGGCTTCTTTTATTTAATCTATTTCTCCTGAAGACTATTAAAGGGAAAGTATACTTGAAAAATGTTATTGTTTATTCCCATTCTCCAGCTTTGCAATAACAACACTGTTATAATAATACACGTTTTACCCTTGTGATTACCTTGCATCTAAGCCTCAGCGGATGGATCACTTATCTCAGTGCTTTTAAAAGAACTTGAATTTTAGCTAAATCGGTGCTGCTGACTCACTCGCACAATGTTATCTATATGACACACATGAACTAGCACTGTCTTAGCTGTGAAAAGCTATTTAATTAACTGACATAAGGAGGAGCCTTGCAGGGGGTTAGAAACAGCAGAGATTTAGAGGTTATAAAGTATATAATATAACTATGTTGGTTGTGCAAAGCTGGGGAATGGGTAGTTAAAAGTGTTATCAATCTTTATTTTATTTTTTTAATTAAGTAGGACTGTCCCTGTAAGGGGAAAGTTTGCAAACAGTGGCTGTGTTACTTTATGTTAACACATAGACTTATTTTGACACTTTATCTCTCCCTAACTATCCTCATCAGCAGAGATTAGATAAGCAAAACCAAGGTTTCAGTATTGCAACCCACATTACTTTATAGAATCTAGTAAGTAGGTAGTTAAACAGAAAAAAACTTTACACTTATATCTTCACAATTAAAGCAACTAATAGGATTTAATAATACATCTACATATTATTCTAAGGCTAATCTTTGCTTTGAACAAATCATTATAGATAGCATTCATTTACTGTACCCTGCAAGTGGCTATGTTACTGAAAGGTTAGAAGAAAAATCTCTATATTCATATATCTACCTACAGTTAAGTGATTGCTAATAATGAAAGTTCAAAACAAATTAATGAACATATCACTGCAGAAAAGCTTTCTGATTTTCCTTCTTTTTTGGAGTTGCTTTCTTATTTCTTTATTAAACCCGTGCCACTAAATATTTGGTCATTCTTCAAGATTTGACACTTCTGGGGGTACTTTTGATCAAGCAGGACTATATAATTTTGAATCAGTTTGATATATTTGGTTTTAGTATATTGCAATTTTAATTTAACTCCTTTTCCAGTTTGTTTTTGTTAACAGTTCCTTAAAAATACGATGGCAAACAACTCCACAAATAGCTGTCAAAGTAGAACACAAATATTCAAAATGATGGTCATGTTTACATCACCTTTAATTCTTGCTTATGTCAAAAGATGAAAACAAAATACAAGGGAATGTGGAAAATAATAAACCATTACTGGAATTAGACCATAATGAAAAAGTGGATTATTTTAAAGTTACCCCTGAAGAACCACTATGCAACAACACGGGAAAGACACTATAGGCCTGATTATCAAAAAACTCACCAGCATGGAGAGAAAACCCTAAAACATCAGAACCCCATTTTAGAAAATAAAAAGCTTGCAAGCTAAAATGTGCCTTTCTACCATTCTTTGAGGGCTCATAGTATTGACAAGACTTCTTAGATAATCTTAACAGACCACGAGAGAGTTAGAGAATCTGGGCCTAGGTGAAGATGAAAATTGGCAGATATATGACAAAAGAAAACACTTCACACTTTGTGGGCACATAGTCAGCATAATGTTTCAGTGTGTCCCAGTTCCTCTGTATCATCATTTTCTTCTTCTTCCTCTACTGGATCCTGAACCTTAGATATAAGAGAACAGAGAATGTAAATTTTGGTAACAGTTGAAATACAAAATTAGATGGTTTAGGTTTCCTACAACACCTACCCGTAGGTGGTATGGAAGGGATATTGATTATGGCTGCAAGGTCTTCAATCTGTCCAAACCATTGGGAATAGCTGGTGGTATAATGGAGGCAAGGAGAGGAAAGATGATAAGGAAAATAAAAATTACACAAAACACATTAAGAGAAGCAACCCCAGATTTACATTAAAAAACAAAACAAATTATGCTTACCTGATAATTTAATTTCCATCTGTATGAGGAGAGTCACAGCTTCATTCATTACTTGTGGGATAAAGAACCTGGGCCACCAGGAGAAGGCAAAGACACCCCAGCCAAAAACCCCAGTCATTCTGCCGATGGGGAACAAGAAAACAGTAGGCGAAATATCAGGGTATAAATGATAACAGAAGAAAACAAATGAAATTTAGGTCCGCCGCCCAACGGAGAACCGGGCGGGGGCGGTGGACTCTCTCATTCAGATGAAAATGAAATTATGAGGTAAGCATAATTTATATTTTCCATCTTAATATGAGGAGAGTCCACAGGAAACAAATACCCATGCTCTAGAGGACACTGAATGAAAAAAAACGTGAGTGCAAAAGAGAGGCGGACCCTATTCTGAGGGCACCACAGCCCTGCAAAACCTTTCTCCCAAAAAGCTGCTTCCGCAAAGCAAAAACATCAAAATTTGTAAAACTTTGAAAAAGTATGTATGTAAGGAGGACCAGGTAGCCGCCTTACAAATCTGCTCCATAGAGGCCTCATTCTTAAAGGCCAAAGAAGAAGCCATAGCTCTAGATGAGTGAGAAGTAATCCTCTGAGGAGGCTTATGTCCCGCTGTCTCATAATCCAAGTGAATCATGCTCCACAGCCAAAAAGGATAGGGAAGTGGAAGAGCCTTCTGCCCCCTTGCTCTTCCCTGAGAAGACAACAAACAATGCTGAAGTCTGCCTAAAATCCTCGGTAGCCCGAAGATAGAATTTCAAAAGCTTGAACCACATCCAAATTATGAAGTAACCGTTCCTTCAAAGAAGACGGATTAGGACACAAGGAAGGAAACACAATCTCCTGATTGATGTTGCGATCAGAACAACCCTTAGGGAGAAAACCCAACGCAGTGCGAAGAACAGCCTTATCGGCATGAAAAAACAGGTAAGGAGGCTACATTACAAGGCCGCCCATCTCAGAGACTCTGCCCGCGAAGCTATAGCCAGTAGAAAAAACATAATTTATGTAAGAACTTACCTGATAAATTCATTTCTTTCATAATTGGCAAGAGGCCATGAGCTAGTGACGTATGGGATATAACATTCCTACCAGGAGGGGCAAGTTTCCCCAAACCTCAAAATGCCTATAAATACACCCCTCACCACACCCCACATTCAGTTTAACAAATAGCCCAAGTAGTGGGGTGATAAAGGAAAGGAGTAAAAAGCATCAACAAAGGGAATTTGTAAATAATTGTAACTTTATACAAAAAAATTCATAACACCATAAAAAGAGGTGGGCCTCATGTACTCTTGCCAATATGAAAGAAATGAATTTATCAGGTAAGTTCTTACATAATTATGTTTTCTTTCATGTAATTGGCAAGAGTACCATGAACTAGTGGCGTATGGAATAGCAATACCCAAGAAGTGAAACTCCAGCAAGAGTCACTAGAGAGGGAGGGACAAAATAAAAACAGCCATTTCGCTAAAAAAATGAATCCACAACCCAAATATAAGTTTATTCTCATAAATAAAAGGAAAACTTAAATCATAAGCAGAAGAATCAAACTGAAACAGCTGCCTGAAGAACTTTTCTACCAAAAACTGCTTCTGAAGAAGCAAATACATCAAATGGTAGAATTTAGTAAATGTATGCAAAGAACAAGTGTGCTGCTTTGCAAATCTGATCAACTGAAGCTTCATTCCTAAAAGCCCAAGAAGTGGAAACTGATCTAGTAGAATGAAGCTGTAATTCTCTGAGGCAGGGCTTTACCCGACTCCAATAAGCTTGATGAATCAAAAGCTTTAACCCAGATGCCAAAGATACGGCAGAAGCCTTCTGACCTTTCTGGAAACCAGAAAAGATAGCAAATAGACTAGAAGTCTTCCTGAAATCTTTAGTAGCTTCAACGTAATATTTCAGAGCTCTCACCACATCCAAAGAATGTAAAGATCACTAAAGAATTCTTAGGATTAGGACACACAAAGAAGGGACAACAATTTCTCTATTAATGTTCTTAGAATTCACAACCTTAGGTAAGATTTAAATGAAGTCCGCAAAACTGCCTTATCCTGATGAAAAATCAGAAAAGGAAATTCACAAGAGAGCAGATAGTTCAGAAACTCTTCTAGCAGAAGAGATGGCCAAAAGGAACAACACTTTCAAGAAAGTAGTTTAATGTCCAAAGAATGCATAGGCTCAAATGGAGGAGCATGTAAAGCCTTCAAAAACCAAATTAAGACTCCAAGGAGGAGAGGACTGATTCAAGGACAGGCTTGATACAAACTAAAGCCTGTACAAAACAGTGAATATCAGGAAGTTTAGCAATTTTTCTGTCTTTGTGGAATAAAACAAAAAGAGCAGAGATTTGTCCTTTCAATGAACTTGCAGACAAACCTTTATCCAAACCATCCTGAAGAAACTGTAAAATTCTAGGAATTCTAAAAGAATGCCAAGAGAATTTATGAGAGGAGCACCATGAAATGTAAGTCTTCCAAACTCGATAATAAATCTTTCTAGAAACATATTTACGAGCCTGTAACATAGTATTAATTACTGAATCAGAGAAACCTCTATGACTAAGCACTAGGCGTTCAATTTTCATACCTTCAAATTTAATGATTTGAAATCCTGATGGAAAAACGGACCTTGAGACAGAAGGTCCGGTATTAATGGAAGTGGCCAAGGTTGGCAACTGGACATCCGAACAAGATCCGCATACCAAAACCTGTGAGGCCATGCTGGAGCCACCAGCAACACAAACGATTGTTCCATGATGATTTTGGAGATCAGTCTTGGAAGAAGAACTAGAGGCGGGAAAATATAAGCAGGTTGATAACACCAAGGAAGTGTCAACGCATCCACTGCTTCCGCCTGAGGATCCCTGGACCTGGACAGGTACCTGGGAAGTTTTTTGTTTAGATGAGATGCCATCAGATCTATTTCTGAAAGACCCCACAACTGAACAATTTGAGAAAACACATCTGGGTGGAGAGACCATTCTCCAGGATGTAAAGTCTGACAACTGAGATAATCCGCTTCCCAATTGTCTATACCTGGGATATGAACTGCAGAAATTAGACAGGAGCTGGATTCCGCCCCAACAAGTATCCAAGATACTTCTTTCATAGCTTGAGGACTGTGAGTCCCACCCTGATGATTGACATATGCCACAGTTGTGATATTGTCTATCTGAAAACAAATGAATGGTTCTCTCTTCAATAGAGGCCAAAACTGAAGAGCCCTGAGAATCACATGGAGTTCCAAAATATTTATTAGTAATCTCGCCTCTTGAGATTACCAAACCCCTTGTGCTGTCAGAGATCCCCAAACAGCTGCCCAACCTGAAAGACTTGCATCTGTTGTGATCACAGTCCAGGTTGGACGAATGAAAGAGGCCCATAGAACAATACAATGGTGATCTAACCACCAGGTCAGAGATAGTCGAACATTGGGATTTAAGGATATTAATTGCGACATCCTTGTATAATCCTGCACTACAAAGCTGGAAAGGTCTCATATGAAAACGAGCAAAGGGGATCGCGTCCAATGCTGCAGTCATGAGACCTAAAACTTCCATGCACATAGCTACTGAAGGTTCCAACAGGCTGCAACCAATTTCAAACATCTCTTCTCCGTTAGAGACAAAGTCATGGACACTGAATCTATCTGGAAACCTAAAAAGGTTACCCTTGTCTGAGGAATCAAAGAACTTTTTGGTAAATTGATCCTCCAACCATGTTTTTGAAGAAACAACACAGTTGATTTGTGTGATATTCTGCAGAACGTAAAGACCGAGCAAGTACCAAGATATGATACAGAGAGTAAGGGCACCGAGAACCTTTGAAAAGATTCTTGGAGCTGTCGCTAGGCAAAAGGAAGAGCAACAAATTGGTAATGCTTGTCTAGAAAAGAGAATCTCAGGAACTGATAGTGATCTGGATGAATCGGAATATGAGGATATGCATCCTGTAAGTCTATTGTGGACATATAATGCCCTTGCTTGTCAGGGTACAGGTAAATGACATATGTATATATACTAATATATATATATATGTAAATAATATAAAAAGGATGTGTATATATATGAGGCCGTATATTTTATCAGATGTGCTGTAGAATCGCAATTCTGATATAAAGGATTGATTTAAAACCCATAGTCAGTCCTCCCCCACTTCTTTCAATTACACAGGACACTCATAGAAGTAATTTCAAGAGACATTTCTAGCTAGGGTGTGAAAATGAAGTCCATATCAGATTGTAACTGAAATTTTCTTCTGGCACTAAAGTATTTGGCCATCAACCCCTTTTAAAACTTCAAAATACAACATTTGCTCCTTAATTGGAAGTGCAAACTTCAGAACACTCTTTACCCCATACAGTGAGTGAAGACGAAGTGTCTGGGATACGTCTTTAAGGCCTAATGAGATGGAAATTAACATGCTGGAATCTCAAAAGGTACATGCCCATATATGGGTTTCCTACCCAAAAACATAATTTATGTAAGAACTTACCTGATAAATTCATTTCTTTCATATTAGCAAGAGTCCATGAGCTAGTGACGTATGGGATATACATTCCTACCAGGAGGGGCAAAGTTTCCCAAACCTCAAAATGCCTACAAATACACCCCTCACCACACCCACAAATCAGTTTAACGAATAGCCAAGAAGTGGGGTGATAAGAAAAAAGTGCGAAAGCATATAAAATAAGGAATTGGAATAATTGTGCTTTATACAAAAAAATCATAACCACCACAAAAAAGGGCGGGCCTCATGGACTCTTGCTAATATGAAAGAAATGAATTTATCAGGTAAGTTCTTACATAAATTATGTTTTCTTTCATGTAATTAGCAAGAGTCCATGAGCTAGTGACGTATGGGATAATGACTACCCAAGATGTGGATCTTTCCACGCAAGAGTCACTAGAGAGGGAGGGATAAAATAAAGACAGCCAATTCCTGCTGAAAATAATCCACACCCAAAATAAAGTTTAATGAAAAACATAAACAGAAGATTCAAACTGAAACCGCTGCCTGAAGTACTTTTCTACCAAAAACTGCTTCAGAAGAAGAAAATACATCAAAATGGTAGAATTTAGTAAAAGTATGCAAAGAGGACCAAGTTGCTGCTTTGCAAATCTGATCAACCGAAGCTTCATTCCTAAACGCCCAGGAAGTAGAAACTGACCTAGTAGAATGAGCTGTAATCCTTTGAGGCGGAGTTTTACCCGACTCGACATAGGCATGATGAATTAAAGATTTCAACCAAGATGCCAAAGAAATGGCAGAAGCTTTCTGGCCTTTTCTAGAACCGGAAAAGATAACAAATAGACTAGAAGTCTTTCGGAAAGACTTAGTAGCTTCAACATAATATTTCAAAGCTCTAACAACATCCAAAGAATGCAACGATTTCTCCTTAGAATTCTTAGGTTTAGGACATAATGAGGGAACCACAATTTCTCTAATTTTGTTGGAATTCACAACCTTAGGTAAAAATTCAAAAGAAGTTCGCAACACCGCCTTATCCTGATGAAAAATCAGAAAAGGAGACTCACAAGAAAGAGCAGATAATTCAGAGACTCTTCTGGCAGAAGAGATCGCCAAAAGGAACAAAACTTTCCAAGAAAGTAATTTAATGTCCAATGAATGCATGGGTTCAAAAGGAGGAGCTTGAAGAGCCCCTAGAACCAAATTCAAACTCCAAGGAGGAGAAATTGACTTAATGACAGGTTTTATACGAACCAAAGCTTGTACAAAACAATGAATATCAGGAAGATTAGCAATCTTTCTGTGAAAAAGAACAGAAAGAGCAGAGATTTGTCCTTTCAAAGAACTTGCGGATAAACCTTTATCTAAACCATCCTGAAGAAACTGTAAAATTCTCGGGAATTCTAAAGAATGCCAAGAAAAATGATGAGAAAGACACCAAGAAATATAAGTCTTCCAGACTCTATAATATATCTCTCTAGATACAGATTTACGAGCCTGTAACATAGTATTAATCACAGAGTCAGAGAAACCTCTTTGACCAAGAATCAAGCGTTCAATCTCCATACCTTTAAATTTAAGGATTTGAGATCCTGATGGAAAAAAGGACCTTGCGACAGAAGGTCTGGTCTTAGCGGAAGAGTCCACGGATGGCAAGAGGCCATCCGGACAAGATCCGCATACCAAAACCTGTGAGGCCATGCCGGAGCTACCAGCAGAACAAACGAGCATTCCTTCAGAATCTTGGAGATTACTCTTGGAAGAAGAACTAGAGGCGGAAAGATATAGGCAGGATGATACTTCCAAGGAAGTGATAATGCATCCACTGCTTCCGCCTGAGGATCCCGGGATCTGGACAGATACCTGGGAAGTTTCTTGTTTAGATGAGACGCCATCAGATCTATTTCTGGAAGCTCCCACATTTGAACAATCTGAAGAAATACCTCTGGGTGAAGAGACCATTCGCCCGGATGCAACGTTTGGCGACTGAGATAATCCGCTTCCAATTGTCTACACCTGGGATATGAACCGCAGAGATTAGACAGGAGCTGGATTCCGCCCAAACCAGAATTCGAGATACTTCTTTCATAGCCAGAGGACTGTGAGTCCCTCCTTGATGATTGATGTATGCCACAGTTGTGACATTGTCCTGTCTGAAAACAAATGAACGATTCTCTCTTCAGAAGAGGCCAAGACTGAAGAGCTCTGAAAATTGCACGGAGTTCCAAAATATTGATCGGTAATCTCACCTCCTGAGATTCCCAAACTCCTTGTGCCGTCAGAGACCCCCACACAGCTCCCCAACCTGTAAGACTTGCATCTGTTGAAATTACAGTCCAGGTCGGAAGAACAAAAGAAGCCCCCTGAATTAAACGATGGTGATCTGTCCACCATGTTAGAGAGTGTCGTACAATCGGTTTTAAAGATATTAATTGAGATATCTTTGTGTAATCCCTGCACCATTGATTCAGCATACAGAGCTGAAGAGGTCGCATGTGAAAACGAGCAAAGGGGATTGCGTCCGATGCAGCAGTCATAAGACCTAGAATTTCCATGCATAAGGCTACCGAAGGGAATGATTGTGACTGAAGGTTTCGACAAGCTGAAATCAATTTTAGACGTCTCTTGTCTGTCAAAGACAGAGTCATGGACACTGAATCTATCTGGAAACCCAGAAAGGTTACCCTTGTCTGAGGAATCAATTAACTTTTTAGTGAATTGATCCTCCAACCATGATCTTGAAGAAACAACACAAGTCGATTCGTATGAGATTCTGCTAAATGTAAAGACTGAGCAAGTACCAAGATATCGTCCAAATAAGGAAATACCACAATACCCTGTTCTCTGATTACAGACAGAAGGGCACCGAGAAACTTTGTAAAAATTCTTGGAGCTGTAGCTAGGCCAAACGGCAGAGCCACAAACTGGTAATGCTTGTCCAGAAAAGAGAATCTCAGGAACTGATAATGATCTGGATGAATCGGAATATGCAGATATGCATCCTGTAAATCTATTGTGGACATATAATGCCCTTGTTGAACAAAAGGCAAGATAGTCCTTACAGTTACCATTTTGAACGTTGGTATCCTTACATAACGATTCAATATTTTTAGATCCAGAACTGGTCTGAAGGAATTCTCCTTCTTTGGTACAATGAAGAGATTCGAATAAAACCCCAGCCCCTGTTCCAGAACTGGAACTGGCATAATTACTCCAGCCAACTCTAGATCTGAAACACAATTCAGAAATGCTTAAGCTTTCACTGGATTTACTGGGACACGGGAAAGAAAAAATCTCTTTGCAGGAGGTCTTATCTTGAAACCAATTCTGTACCCTTATGAAACAATGTTCTGAATCCAAAGATTGTGAACAGAATTGATCCAAATTTCTTTGAAAAAACGTAACCTGCCCCCTACCAGCTGAGCTGGAATGAGGGCCGCACCTTCATGTGGACTTAGAAGCTGGCTTTGATTTTCTAGAAGGCTTGGATTTATTCCAGACTGGAGATGGTTTCCAAACTGAAACTGCTCCTGAGGATGAAGGATCAGGCTTTTGTTCTTTGTTGAAAAGAAAGGAACGAAAACGATTATTAGCCCTGTTTTTACCCTTAGATTTTTTATCCTGTGGTAAAAAAGTTCCTTTCCCACCAGTAACAGTTGAGATAATAGAATCCAACTGAGAACCAAATAATTTGTTACCCTGGAAAGAAATGGAAAGTAGAGTTGATTTAGAAGACATATCAGCATTCCAAGTTTTAAGCCATAAAGCTCTTCTAGCTAAAATAGCTAGAGACATAAACCTGACATCAACTCTGATAATATCAAAAATGGCATCACAGATAAAATTATTAGCATGTTGAAGAAGAATAATAATATTATGAGAATCATGATCTGTTACTTGTTGCGCTAAAGTTTCCAACCAAAAAGTTGAAGCTACAGCAACATCAGCCAATGATATAGCAGGTCTAAGAAGATTACCTGAACACAGATAAGCTTTTCTTAGAAAGGATTCAATTTTCCTATCTAAAGGATCCTTAAAGGAAGTACCATCTGACATAGGAATAGTAGTACGTTTAGCAAGGGTAGAAATAGCCCATCAACTTTAGGGATTTTGTCCCAAAATTCTAATCTGTCAGACGGCACAGGATATAATTGCTTAAAACGTTTAGAAGGAGTAAATGAATTACCCAAATTATTCCATTCTCTGGAAATTACTTCAGAAATAGCACCAGGAACAGGAAAAACTTCTGGAATAACCACAGGAGATTTAAAGACCTTATCTAAACGTTTAGATTTAGTATCAAGAGGACCAGAATCCTCAATTTCTAAAGCAATTAGTACTTCTTTAAGTAAAGAACGAATAAATTCCATTTTAAATAAATATGAAGATTTATCAGCATCAACCTCTGAGACAGAATCCTCTGAACCAGAAGAGTCATTAGAATCAGAATGATGATGTTCATTTAAAAATTCATCTGTATAAAGAGAAGTTTTAAAAGATTTTTTATGTTTACTAGAAGGAGGAATAACAGACATAGCCTTCTTGATGGATTCAGAAACAAAATCTCTTATGTTATCAGGAACATTCTGAACATTAGATGTTGATGGAACTGCAACAGGTAATGGTACATTACTAAAGGAAATATTATCTGCATTAACAAGTTTGTCATGACAATTAATACAAACAACAGCTGGAGGAACAGCTACCAAAAGTTTACAGCAGATACACTTAGCTTTGGTAGTTCCAGCACCAGACAGCGATTTTCCTGAAGTATCTTCTGACTCAGATGCAACGTGAGACATCTTGCAATATGTAAGAGAAAAAACAACATATAAAGCAAAATTGATCAAATTCCTTAAATGACAGTTTCAGGAATGGGAAAAAAATGCCAAGGAACAAGCTTCTAGCAACCAGAAGTAAAGAAAAATGACGCCGACATTTTTGGCGCAAAAGAACTGTCAAAAAATGACGCAACTTCCGGCGACACGTATGACGCCGGAAACAGAAAAGATTTTTTGCGCCAAAAAAGTCCGCGCCAAGAATGACGCAATAAAATGAAGCATTTTCAGCCCCCGCGAGCCTAACAGCCCACAGGGAAAAAAGTCAAATTTTTAAGGTAAGAAAAATAATTGATTCAAGTGCATTATCCCAAATATGAAACTGACTGTCTGAAAATAAGGAATGTTGAACATCCTGAGTCAAGGCAAATAAATGTTTGAATAAATATATTTAGAACTTTATTAAAAAAGTGCCCAACCATAGCTTAGAGTGTCACAGAAAATAAGACTTACTTACCCCAGGACACTCATCTACATGTTTGTAGAAAGCCAAACCAGTACTGAAACGAAAATCAGCAGAGGTAATGGTATATATATAAGAGTATATCGTCGATCTGAAAAGGGAGGTAAGAGATGAATCTCTACGACCGATAACAGAGAACCTATGAACTAGACCCCGTAGAAGGAGATCACTGCATTCAAAATAGGCAATACTCTCCTCACATCCCTCTGACATTCACTGCACGCTGAGAGGAAAACCGGGCTCCAACCTGCTGCGGAGCGCATATCAACGTAGAATCTAGCACAAACTTACTTCACCACCTCCATAGGAGGCAAGTTTGTAAAACTGATTTGTGGGTGTGGTGAGGGGTGTATTTGTAGCATTTTGAGGTTTGGGAAACTTTGCCCCTCCTGGTAGGAATGTATATCCCATACGTCACTAGCTCATGGACTCTTGCTAATTACATGAAAGAAATGTAGCCGCTTTGTCTAGGTAAAAGACTTGAAAACACAAACATTCTCGGGGACTATAATCTTGACAGCCATGTGTAAATTATCTCCCATGGAGTTTCCCATGTACCAACAAAACAGCAGAAAGTATGTTGCATTGTAACTTTGAAGTTCACTGAAAATATAACTGGTATCATTTTATTTCTTCAAGAACAATGATTTATCTGCTGTATTTGGTATGAATATATATATATTACATATATTCAGACAACATATTAAATATGCCTCAGATTGTATTACATATACCTATGGACATGGGAAATTACAATTCAGATTTATAATAGATTAAATAACAATTTTAATAATCCCATGTTGAAATATATATATGACATTTTTTTTGTTGTTTTTTCCAGATGGAGATAAAAGATGATAAATACAGGATTGCCTACATGGGATGAACTAAGGTCATATCATATGCTTATGCACCAAATGTGTATAAACTTTTAAATACATCTCTTGAAATATAGTCAGATGGATATATGGAAGTCACTTTGATGTGATATGACTAAAAAATATTGATGTTTAATATCAAATTGTAAATTTTCTGTTATGCTAAATGAAATATAAATGCTAACAAGAGAAATGTATTAATGCAATAATTATAGTATTTGTTTAATAATCAGGATATGGGATGTTTGAGATTTGGCAGACCTGGAATGTTAGAAATGGTTGAGTGAATCTGTTTGTCTTGTCTGCTGCCCCCGATGGCCAGAATCCAGTATGCAGCCAGGAGATTGGCTGTTAAGGGATGCATTTTCTCTAGCAACCATATATCCCAGGTTGTCCAATCAGAAAGGACAAGGTTCCGAAGGGCCGCCCATATTTCTCACCTATGATTAAACAATATAAGTGGTAGGCAGGATAGGAGAAGGAGACTGGCTTGCTAAGGATTTTTGCTAGACTGACTGAAAACTGTTGTGTGGGGTACAGTCAAACTATAAGCAAAGTGGGCCATACATTTTCTTATTAATTGCAATTAAACTTATTTTTATATGAGGTGAGATTGTTCCTATTAAGAAATACCTGGACATCGATTGGTGTTCATCTTGGTAATGTATTAAAAGATTGCTGTAGTAAATAAATTTAGAGAGCAGTTTGTATTTTAGCTCATATTCATAGCCTATGTATTGTTAAACATATATCCTTAATGCTAAATTGTTTCAACTGTGCAAATAGAGTTATAATTCAGAGTTTGGCTATTGGCACAAATAATATATACACTTTCTGATGTTTTAATAGAAGTGTATATTGTACTATTGTTTAAATTAGCACTGTAAATTGTATTGCTGAATGTTTGTAGCTGCTATCTTAAGTCTCATTGTGATATTTTAAATGCAACTCTGAATGAAAGGCTATTGTGAATAAGGTAAACGTGTATGAACTCTGTATAGCATATTTTAATAGTTTTTAAACACGTATAATATTGATTCATATTCTGGTTCTCAAATATATTTCAATTTGTTCATAGATATTAACTAATAATAAAGAATTCAGGAATTTATATTAATTTTATTGTCTTAGTATATGCATAGTTGATGTGGGTTTTGTTAAAGAAAGATTGTTAAATATATTAAGTTGTAACCCTGCCATATACTCAAATATTATTTGGAGAGTACTGCTAAGATTCTTATAAATATACTGATTATGCTGAACAAAAGGCAGAATAGTCCTTATAGTCACCATTTTGAAAGTTGGTACTCTTACATATCGATTCAAAATTTTTAGATCCAAAACTGGTCTGAATTAAATTTTCTTTCTTTGGGACAATGAAAAGATTAGAATAAAACCCCAGACCCCTAGTTCCTGAAACGGAACTGGCATGATTACCCCTGAAACTCCAGGTCTAAAACACACCTCAGGAAAGCCTGAGCCTTTTACTGGGTTTGCAGGGATGCGCGGAGAGAAAAAAATCTTCTCACAGGGGTCTTACTCTGAATCCTATTCTGTACCCCTGTAGAGACAATACTCTGAATCCATTGATTTTGGACCGGAATTGGTCAAACATCTTTGAAAAATCTTTATCTGCCCCCTACCAGCAGAGCTGGAATGGAGGGCCGCACCTTCATGCGGACTTGGGGGCTGGCTTTGATCTCTTAAATGGCTTGGATTTATTCTCAATTCGAGGAAGGCTTCCAATTGGGAAACAGATTCCTTGGGGGAGGGATTAGGTTTCTGTTCCTTATTTTGTCGAAAGGAACGAAAACGGTTAGAAGCTTTAGATTTACCCGTAGGTCTTTATTCCTGACGCAAAAAAACTCCCTTCCCCCCAGTGACAGTTGAAATTATTTAATCCAACTGAGACCAAATAACTTATTACCTTGGAAAGAAAGAGATAGCAATCTGGACTTAGAAAGTCATCGTCAGCATTCCAAGATTTAAGCACACAAAGCTATTCTAGCTAAAATAGCTAAAGACATAGATTTAACATAATTTTTGATGATATCAAAAATGGCATCACAAATAAATTATTAGCATGTTGAAATCAATGTTAACAATGCTAGACAAATCATGATCCAATACTTGTTGCGCTAAAGTTCCAAACAAAAAGTTGAAGCAGCTGCAACATCAGCCAAAGAAATTGCAGGCCTGGGAAGATGACCTGATATAAATAGGCTTTCCTAAGATAAGATTCAAGTTTCCTATCTAAAGGATCTTTAAAAGAAGTACTATCTTCCGTAGGAATAGTAGTACGTTTAGCAAGAGTAGAGATAGCCCCATCAACTTTGGGGATCTTTTCCCAAAACTCCTAAAGTAACTTGCTGCAAAGGATACAATTTTTAAACCTTGAAGAAGGAATAAAAGAAGTACCAGGCCTATTCCATTCCTTAGAAATAATATCAGAAATAGCATCAGGAACTGGAAAAACTTCTGGAATAACCACAGGAGGTTTATAAACAGAATTTAAACATTTACTAGTTTTAATATCAAGAGACTAGTTTCCTCCATATCCAATGTAATCAACACTTCTTTTAACAAAGAACAAATATACTCCATTTTAGATAAATAAGAAGATTTGTCCGTGTCAATATCTGAGGCAGGATCTCTGAACCAGATAGATCCTCAGAGAAGGATAATTCAGGCATGTTGCCGGTCATTTGAAATTTCATCGAACTTTATGAGAAGTTTTAAAAGACCTTTTACGTTTATTAGAAGGCGGGGATGGCAGACAAAGTCTTCTGAATAGAATCAGAAATAAATTATTTTAAATTTACAGGTTATATCTTGTGCATTAGATTGTTGAGGGGACAGCAACAGTAATGAAATACTACTGATGGATACATTCTCTGCATGGTAAAAGTTTATCATGACAACTATTACAAACCACAGCAGGAGATATAACCTGCACAAATTTACAACAAATGCACTTAGCTTTGATAGAACAGTTATCAGGGCAGCAGGGGTTCCAACAGTGATATCTTGCAAATGTAAGAAAAAAACAACAACATATAAAGGCAAAATATCAATTTCCTTATATGGCAGCTTCAGGAATGGGAAAAAAAATGCAAACAGCATAGGCCCTCTGATAAGAAAAAAAGGCAAGAGGCATATAGGAATGGGGTCTAAAATAATGAAAATATTTGGCGCCAAGTAAGAGCGCACAACAAAACAGAAAAAATATTTTTTGGCGCCAAAAACGTCAGGAAATGACACACTCGCGTCACAGATGACGCAACCTTGTGAAGGACTCGGAATTGACTAAGACGCCGGAAATGACGAATTTGCGTCAACGAAAGTAACTTCGCCCCAAAAAAATCTCACGCCAATGATGACACAATATAAACTTTGGCATTTTGCGCCCTCGCGAGGCACTAATTCTGCCCACAAATTTGAAAAGACAGTCAATTTGAAAAAAGAGCTTATACCCTAGGTAAGAAATACATTTTTCCTAAAAAAAGCATTTCCCTGATATGAAACTGACAGTCTGCAAAAGGAAATATACTGAAAAACCTGAAATCATGGCAAATACAAGTACGATGCATATATTTAGAACTTTATATAATTACATAAAGGTGCCAAAACATAGCTGAGAGTTAAGTAATGAAAACATACTTGCCAAAAGACACCCAGCCACATATAGCAGATAGCCAAACCAAGTACTAAACGGTTATCAGTAGAGGGATTAGATATACAGGTGAATCCTCCAAAAAATTAAGAATATAGTGCATAAGTTCATTTATCTTCTCTAATGCAACTTTAAAGGTGAAACCAATATAGAGATAGACTCATTACATGCAAAGCAAGATAGTTCAAGCTGTGATTTGTCATAATTGAGATGATGATGGCTTACAGCTCAATGAAACCACTACCAAATCCCACAATCTCAGAAAATTTGAATATTGTGAAAAGGTGCATATTCTAGGGCTCAAAGTGTCCCCACTCTAATCAGCTAATTAAGCCATAACACATGCAAAGGAGTCCTGAGCCTTTAAATTGTCTCAGTCTGGTTCAGTAGGAATCACAATCATGGGGAAGACTGCTGACCCGACAGTTGTGCAGAAAACCATCATTATTGACAACCCTCCATAAGGAGGAAAGGCCTAAAAACGGTAATTGCAAAAGAGAGTTTGGATGTTCCCAAAGTGCTGTATCAAAGGACATTAATAGGAAAGTTATATGGAAGGGAAAAGTGTGGAAGAAAAAAGGTGCACAAGGCAGCAGGGATGACCGCAGCCTGAGAGGATTGTCAGGAAAAGGGCCATTCAAAAAGTGTTGGGGACTTTCACAAGGAGGTGGACTGAGCTGGAGGTCAGTGCATCAAGAGCCAACCACCACACAGACTGATTCCTGGACATGGGCTTCAAATGTCGTATTCCAGTTGTCAAGCCACTCCTGAACAACAAAACAACGTCAGAAGCGCCTTACTGGTCTGTTGCTCAGTGGACCAAAGTCCTCTTTTCTGATGAGAGCAAATTTTGCATCTCATTTGGAAACCAAGGACCCAGAGTATGGAGGATGAATGGAGAGGCACACACTGCAAGATTCTTGAAGTCCAGTATGAAGTTTCCACAGTCTGTGTTGATTTGGGTAGCCATGTCATCTGCTGGTGTTGGTCCACTGTGCTTCATTAAGTCCAGTGTCAACGCAGCCATCTACCAGGAGATTTTGGAGCACTTCATGCTTCCTTCCGCAGACGAGCTCTATGGGGATGCGGACTTCATGTGGGGATGCCCACACTGCCAAAAGCACGAAAACCTGATTCAAAGACCGTGGGATTACTGTGCTTGATTGCCCAGCAAACTCGCCTGACCTGAACCCCATAGAGAATGGGCATTGCCAAGAGAAAGATGAGAGACATGAGACCGAAAAATGCAGAAGCGCTGAAGGCCGCTATTGAAGCATCCTGGTCTTCCATAACACCTCAGCAGTGCCACAGGCTGATAGCTTCCATGCCACGCCGCATTGAGGCAGTAATTGCTGCAAAAGGGGCCCAAACCAAGTACTGAGTACATACAGTATGCATGCTTATACTTTTCAGAGGTCAGATATTGTTCTATGTACAATCCTTGATTGATTGATTGATTGATTGATTGAATGTTATATTCTAATTTTCTGAGATAGTGGATTTGGGATTTTCATGAGCTGTAAGCCATAATCATCACAATTATGACAAATCACGGCTTGAACTATCTTGCTTTGCATGTAATGAGTCTACCTCATATATTAGTTTCACCTTTTAAGTTGGATTAGTGAAATAAATTAACTTTTGCACGATATTCTAATTTTTCGAGTTTTACCTGTATGAGAGTATATTGTCGAGCTGAAAAGGGAGGTAGGAGATGAATCTCTACGACCGATAACAGAGAACCTATGAAATAGATCTCCCCTAAGGGAAACCCATGTATCCAATAGGTGATACTCCCTTCACATCCCTCTGACATTCACTGTACTCTGAGAGGAATCGGGCTTCAAAATGCTGAGAAGGCCGATCCTCTCATTCAATAGGTGAGACTCCCTTCACAGACCCTCTGACATTCACTGTACTCTGCGAGGAATCAGGCTTCAAAATGCTGAGAAGCGCATATCAATGTAGAAATCTTAGCACAAAACTTACTTCACCAACTCCATAGGAGGCAAAGGTTTGTAAAACATGAATTGTGGGTGTGGTGGGGGGTGTATTTATAGGCATTTTGAGGTTTTGGGAAACTTTGCCCCTCCTGGTAGGATTGTATATCCCATACGTCACTAGCTCATGGACTCTTGCAATTACATGAAAGAAAGTACCTTCCAAGACAATAATTTAAAGGGACACTGAACCCAAATTTTGTCTTTCGTGATTCAGATAGAGCATGCAATTTTAAGCAACTTTCTAATTTACTCCTATTATCATTTTTTTCTTCGTTCTCTTGCTATCTTTATTTAAAAAAGAAGGCATCTAAGATTTTTTTGTTTGGTTCAGCCCTCTGGACAGCACTTTTTTTATTGGTGGATGAATTTATCCACCAATCTGCAAGGACAACCCAGGTTGTTTCACCAAAAATGGGCCGGCAATAGCCAGCAAGCTGAGAGGGAAGTTACTAGCTGGAGCTCCGGGTAAAAAAGTATAGAAATAAGCAATTTAAGCTAAGTATTGACAGCAAAAGAACTGAATAACAAGCACTGTGTCACCTCTAAATACAATTAGGAGGCAGTTGGCGCAAATCTCAGACGCCTTGGTGCAGCTTTCGAGCAGTCCCGGTCTCAGGACCAGGCCGAAATTACGAAACTCCGGGGATGCGGCCTACCCCGGGACAGAGGCCATACAACAAAGGATAAAAACATCAGAAACCAGGTCCCTATCACCCGACTAGCTAGGAGATATCTGGTAGACCCGAAGTTTGGCTACAGCAAACTATCAAAACCTAATAAAGGGGTCTCTGTTGTCGTGGCTAGATTGCGCGTTGGGGGCCTTTCGAGAGTGGAGAAGGAATATGGAAGATCACCACATGGCTTATCCTGGCCCTCTTTGAAGACTACGGCTACCCAGCTGATGAGCCGACTTGATCGGCTTATACAAGTCAGCAGAGCTAAGGGTCAGGATCGAGCTGCAGTCGGGCGGCCTTCAGCGAGAGGGCTGCGGCTCCTGAATCAGGTGCGATTGTTTCCTCAGAGACTCCCGCCAAGACATTTTTCCACAGGAACCACCTCTCACCAAGAAGCTGCCCCAGCCCATAGCAGCAGCAACCACTTACCGTATGTCTTTGCATGCGGAGGTGCGACTAACCCCTCGGAGCAAGAGGTGACCTGTGACTGCCCACAAAAGTAGCGGCTGTGAGAGCCAGTGAAGATGAGGGTTCTGAGCAGTGGAGAGATTGGTCCGGCCTGTTTGTTAAGGCAGCAACTTACCTAGACAGTGGATCCCTTGCCTTACACTGTCCTAGTGCCCTGCAGAGCATCGGCTCCTGTAAATCTCTATGTGTGCAGGCTATTCAGTTTCACGGAGACTGCTGCGAGGCCATACCTCCACAGAATAGGACTCATAAAAAGAAGGGTGTAGGGTGACTCTCCATGCCCTCTATGGGCTATGTATAACCACTCTGGTAAAATTGTCATTCCCCTGCACAACCTACTCCGTGACTCTTTATTTTTTCCCTCTCCCGCTTCATGATGGACCTGGTGTCTAAGACTCTATTAGACTTTATTTGGGAGATCAGGACACAGGACTTGTCACACCCTCTTTACTGTGGGTACATACACCACTCGCATGCCTGAAGACATGCTGTCAAATACCCAGTTGACAACTTTTTATTATAATCAGGGGTATCGCAGCGCACATAAATACCATCTTGCTTGCTTTATCGCGCTACTGCTTAAAACTCAGTTCTTAATCAAATGAACCTGCATTATGACGAGTACTATAAGAGAATTGTGCGGACTTTGGGTTTATAAACCCATTTGATGTCTCCTCTGTGTGCACAACAAATGAGGATTTTCCAGTAATGGGTTTTTAGGCTTGGTAACCTTGTTCTGCCTAAGTTAACTGTTTGTTTAATGTTGACAATAGCAATTTTATGTAACCTGTTTTCCCAGGACCTATATAGAATCAATACCGTTTAGCAGGGTTTTGTTTCTCATGCCCCTCACTATAGGATATTATCTATTCCTTTACTTTTATTATGCCGTTTCTCACGTATATTTGTTGAAGCCTAATGGCATTCTCACTAACTGGGAGATGAATGGATGAGGTGAAAGTATGTCTGGGTGATGTATTCCTTTAAAACCAGTATCTAATAAGGCATAAATGTACAACAGAGGGAAATGCCTACAGCGATGCATTGATAACTCTATTTAGCCTCCATCACACAGAACTATGAGTCTTAATTAACTGCTACCCTCAAGTTCAGCATTATATGATGTTAAGTTGCTCTACTACAATCCTAGGATCTCTAGTGTAGTCAAAACATGTTTTAAACTCTGATAGGAGGAGATGCTCTCACTACCATAACCTAGCAAAACATATACCTCTTCCATAACTGGTGGCCTTTCTGCCACATGCCTCTAGCAGCATACTTTAAAGGCATCACCTACATTATATTGCCCTGACCCAGGTGATTCTAGGGTCACTCGATGTGTTGGATATGCAAATTAGCAACAGAAGGTTATGCTATTTCGGCCTACCCTCCGCCCCCCACCACCACTTTTATGCGGTTAGGGTTGATTTTTTTCTCCTCCGCCATATCTTTTGACAGAGTTTAGTAGTCTCTGTCCAACCCGTAGGCCATGACTCTCTATATTTATGTAAATTGGCTCTCGGGGTTCTAATACAGGAAAATTAATTTTGTCTGATTCCCTGCAGTTTATCCAGGATAATAGTCTTACTAATGTCTATGGTTAACAACTGTTCAGTGTTAGTGCTGTTATTAGTTTTAAAACAACAACTGAGGACTACTTCTCTTTTTTGATATTGCATGTTTATTACATATTTTGTATTTACTCCACATACGCTGAAACTCGCGATTTTTACTATTATCTCCATTAAGTATGTCCTCCATTGCTTCTGTTTAAGCTCTGGTCCCTTGACTGGACCTGTTTGTCTGAGGACTTTGCGAACCTATAAGATTTAAAAAAATGAGGTGCCTAAAGTGTTACATCATGGTCAGTATAATGTAAGTGAGAAATGTAACCTGTTTGATGAGACTGTTGCGTATATGCGATTGTAACCTCAATAACCTGTTTATGCACCTAGTTTTTCTGATTCTCAATGTGAACTCTTGGAACCGAGGAATTCTGTCTTCTGATAAGTACCAGCTACCAGATCCCGACCGTGGATCCACTTTGCATTGTTGACGCAAGAGTGTTTTCACTATCCAAAAACTGAGGCCAACAGTGAAGGTCTAATACCATAACTTACAATGTTCTGCTTATACTTGTTTACAGTGCAAAATTACTGTTTTGTATTATACCCTGAGATGTTTGTTCTTCATTCTGAGACTGTAACTCTGATTTCCATTGGCCTCAATAAAAATATTTTTAAAAAAATGTGCCGGCATCTAAACTTACAATTTCAAATAAAGATACCAAGAGAATAAAGAAAATTTGATAAGAGTAAAATTAGAAAGTAGCTTAAAATTTAATCTTCTAAGTCTTTCTGAATCATGAAAGAAAAAATTTGGGTTCAGTATCCTTTAACGTCAACTGAGTTGCATGGGCATGCAAACAAAGCCTTCTGCAAAACTTTAAGAACCAAATTTAAACTCCAAGCAGGAGCGGAATGTCTAAACACAGGCCTAATTCTGGACAGATCCTGAACAAAGGACAAAGGACAGAATATCAGGAAGCTCAGCGAGCTTCTTGTGTAACACAGAAAGAGACGAAATCTGTCTCTTTAAGGAACTGGCGCATGTCCCTTCTCCAAACCAGGAGGAAGGAAAGGATCCTGGATACCTTGACCTTATGCCAGGGTTACACGGGCCTCACACCAGAATAAGTAGGCCCTCCACACCTTATGACAGATACGTCGGGTGACCGGCTTCCTGGCTTGAATGAGAGTATCAATCACACTCTCAGAAAATCCCCTCTTGGCTAGGACTAAGTAGTCAATCTCCACACAGTCAGCCTCAGATAATCTAGATTTTGATGCACAAAGGGACCCTGTACCAGCAGATCCCTGCAACAGGGTAACCTCCATGGAGGAGACGATTACATCCCCAGCAGATCCGCAAACCACATCCTTCACGGCCACGACAGAGCAATCAGTATAGTCGAAGCCTGCTCCTAATTGATCTGGCCCACTACTCGAGGAAGAAGGGGTAACGGCGGAATATATGTAGACTAGGTTGAACCCCAAGGCATCTATCAGTTCTGCTGGGGATCCCTGGACTGCGGACCCTTTTCTGGGTAGCCCTGAAGGTAGAGTCTGGACGTCTTGAGATCTATCTCTGGTGCCTCCCATCTGATGCAATCTTTGCAAACACCTCGGGGTGAAGAGACTATTCCCCCGGATAAAACGATTGTCTGCTGAGAAAATCCGCTTCCCAGTTGTCCACACCCCCGGGAATGTGGATTGATGACAGCGAACAGGTGTGGGTCTCCGCCCATTCCAGAATCCGAGATACTTCTCTCATGGCTAAGGAGGCTTCTCGTTCTCCCCTGATGGCTGATGTAACCACCGAGGTAAATGTTGTCCGACTGGAATCTGATGACCTGGGACAAACCCAAGAGGGCAAGTCCTCAAAGCGTTGAAGATCGCTCGAAGTTCCAGGATGTTGATCGGAAGAAGTGACTCTCCTGATTCACATGCCCTGTGGCCTTCCTGTCACCCCAAACAGCTCCCCATCCTGAGAGGCTCGCGTCCAGAGTCACAATCTCCCAGCCGATCTGACTGAGGTCACCAAGAGAGGGATTCTCTCGCTCAGCCATCCAGAGAAATCTGTTGGGATAGATCTGAGTGATCGCCGTTCCATTGCCTCAGCATGCACAACTGAAGAGGGTCTGAGATGGAACCTGGCGTATGGAATGACATCTATGCTGGTATACCATGAGCTCAATCACCTCAATACACCGGGTCACAGATGGCCTTGAGGAGGTCTGAAGAGCAAGACAGCTGGAGACGATTTTGCAACGTCTCTGGTCTGTCAGGAATAACTTCATGGATATGGAGTCTATTATCGTTCCCAGGAACTCCACTTTGGTATTGGGAACCAGAGAACTCTTTCCTGAGTTTATTTTCCATCCATGAGATTGAAGTAGAAGAGCTCTCGAATGGTCCTCTGCCAGCCGGCAGGACAGAGCCTGGACCCAGGATGTCATTCAGATAAGGCGCTACTGCAATACCTCTGGATCTCGCCACCAGCGAGCAGTGCTTCCCAGAACCTTCGTAAAGACTCTTGGAGCAGTAGCCAGACCAAAGGGGAGAGCTTACAAACTGGAAGTGCTGGTCCAGAAAAGCGAATCTTAGGAACTTGAAGTGATCCTTGTGAATTGGCACATGAAGGTAAGCGTCCTTCAAGTCTATCATAATCATGAACTGTCCCTCTTGAACTAGGGGCAGAATGGACGTTATTGTCTTGAATGATGGGACCGACAGAAACTTGCTTAAGCACTTTAGGTCTAGAATCGGGCGAAACGTACCCTCCTCCTTTGGGACCACGAAAAGGTTTGAATAGTACCCTAGACCTCTTTCTGCCAGAGGTACCGGTACAATTACTCCTAGAGGAGAGAGATCCCGGACGCCACTCTAGAAAGGCATCTCGCTTTTCTGGTTTTGATGATAGAGAAATCTGCCCTGTAACCCTGGCAATGACTTCCAGAACCCAAGGATCCTGTATGTTCTCATCCAAGTCTCAGCGAAAAGAGAGAGTCTGCCCTATACGATCCAGAACCGGCTCGGGGCCGCCCCTTTATGCGACTTTGTTTCTTCGGCGGGGCTTCTTGTCTGCTGGCTTTATTCCAAGATGGCTACCAAGTTCCCTTGGGGACTGCTTGGGCTTCGCGGCAGGTTTGCTGTCTGTTGGACTTGTCCAAATGCAAGGGATGAAAATTAGGACCCTTAGGCTTATTTTTCTTATCCTGCAGTAGAAAGGCACCCTTGCCCCCTGTGACCGTGGATATGATAGAGTCCAGGGCCTGGATCGAAAAGAAACCTTCCCCTTAAATGGAAGGGAGAGTAATCTAGATTTAGACGTCATGTCAGCAGACCACGACTTCAACCACAGAGCCCTCCGGGCCAGAAGCAAAAGGCCTGATGTCTTGGCATTCAAGCAAATAATCTGCATATTTGCATCACAGATAAATGAATTAGCTACCCTCAGGGCCTTAATTCTTTCCTGTTGCTCATCTAGGGGAGTTTCCACCTCGATCATATCTGAAAGAGTCACACCAATAGGTAGAGGCTCCCGCCACTGCAGCGACCGCCGCTGCAGGCTGAAACAAGAACTCTGTGTGCTGAAACATTTTTCTTAACAGGGTCTCTAATTTCTTATCCATGGGTTTCCTTAAACAGCAAAACTATCCTCAAGAGGGATAGTGGTGCGCTTAGCGAGCGTGGAGATGGCTCCATCCACCTTAGGGACAGACCCCCACAATTCTAGCTGAGAGTCCGGAACCGGGAACAACTTCTTAAATGAAGAAGGGGAAAAAGAAGATCCAGTCTCTCCATTCATTCTAATAATATTTGCATTTTAGCGGGAACCAGTACCCAGAAAGAGAGTCTTCCGTGGTATCTCAGTCTTCCTCATCAGCGTAAAATCTAGGTTTCGGATACATCCAGGCGAGTAGATGGACCCCTGGGAAGGATAGCAATGCTTAACCTTTCGCTTGCGCTTAGCATGCGAGGTAAAGGCACTAAAGGCCGCAGGACACGCTGTTTGCAACTGATCATCAAAATCTGGCATGCCACAGGGCCCCTCCCGCAGGAGGATTAGTAGTGCACTGAGGAGCTGCATATCCTCGAAGAGTAATACCCTCCATAAGAGACTACTCCGTAAAACTTTTGACACTTCTCTGCCATCCTCCTATGAAGAAAGGCAAAGAATAACTGGGGGATGAGGGGAGTGGGGGAGGTATTTAAGCCTTTGGCTGGGGTGTTTTTGCCTCCTCCTGGTGGCCAGGTTCTGTATTCCCACAAGTAATAAATGAAGCCATGGTCTCTCCTCATATTAAGATGAAAACACTTACCAGGCTATTACTGGCATCTGAATGGGGGTACTGGGTTCAAATATTGTAGAAAGATTGGTAAGCCTTTCAGCTGGCAGGAATTCATCTGTGTTGATATCTGATAGTGAATCCGGGGGAGATGGGAGGGAAGAGTCCTGGTGAGGAAGAGACGTATAGTCAGCAACCAGAGACTCTTAATTTGGTGTAGCTGCAGCATTGTGGGATTTATTCCTTCTAGTTAGTGGGAATAAATAGCTTCCTTACAGGTAATACAAAGATTTAAACACCCTAATCTTTGTATTATCAAGACTAATGTTTTTTCATCCATTTAGTATGGAAACACTCTCTGCGAACTTTAGAATTTATGTGACAGCTCAGATGTCTGTGACACCCTACAAACTCTATTAATGTTTATACATTCATATAAAAATAATCTGAATTAAAAAAGTAGACATGGCAATACTATTTTATACAGTTTTGATACAGGAGTTACAGGAACAATTTAACCGTCACAACACCCAGCTAAAATTTAAGTCAATACTAAGTTAAAATTAATTAATATAACTTTTTTTCATTGTCTGCTGCACAAATTATCATCAAATTAATTTATGTTAAAGGGACAGTCCAACACTAAAAATTGTTATTGTTTAAAAAGATAGATCATGCCTTTACTACCAATTCCCCAGCTTTGCACAACCAACATTTAAACCTCTAAAACTTCTGCCTGTTCCTAAGCCATACAGAGAGCTTCTTATCACGTTTTTTTTTTTATTAGCTTTTCACAATCGGAGACTACTAGTTCATGTGGGCAATGTAGATATTGTGCCAACGCCTGTGGAGTTATTTAAGAATCAGCACAACACAACACTAATTGGCTAAAATGCAAGTCAATAGATAATAAACAAAAAGTCATTTGATCTGTGGGCTGTCAGAAGAGGCTTAGATACAAGGTAATCACAGAAAAAAGTATATTAATATAACCGTGTTGGTTACTGCAAAACTGGGAAATTGGTAATAAATGGATTATCTATCTTTTAAAACAACAATAATTCTGGTGTAGACTGTCCATTTAAATTAAGCAATTAGTTTGTGCTTTGGATAGCTGAAGTATCATTTTTAATGTTATACTTAACACTACACTCGCCCAACTACTGCATAATGGCCCACGGATGGAAACATTTGCACAGAGAAAGATACCACAAGCATTCTGGGAGTTTTATACCTTTAACTGAAAGGCTGTAACTTTACAATAGCTTGAATGAGACCAAAGATGCCCAAAAGGTAAATAGGGATTTACCAGGCAGATCTGTAAGTGCTGACTGTAGATCCCTAAATTGCGATTTCCCTTTATATAAGCAGTAATAGTCTATGCACCAAGTTAAAAGAAATTGTAAAAATGTGTTTTGCACAAGTATATTCTGCACCACTCCTAAAGCCTTAATAAAAAACGGTGATTCAGCATGAGAATATATTAGTTCCTTTGTTAAATGAAGGTCAATTTTGAGTTCAATTTCTGATTCTTTTATGCTTGACATTCTTATGTGATGTGTATGATTGCACATTGCTGATAGCAGGATGACAATCTAATTACCAATGCTATTTAAAATAATTTCAGTCATTTAAAGGGGACAGTCTACACCTTAGACATCTTAAAGTCTTACTTTAGATTAAGCTGCAAATATGCTCCTGCACCCATTCTATATCATGCAGCAGTAACAGTAAAAAAAAGTTATTTTAAAACAATTGTTTCTGGTCACTTCGAAATGGCTGCCAAGCTCTGCCCCCCTGATGACATCACGATCTGGGTTGAATCTATGCACTCTGATAAATAGCATTGACAGACTGTTGAATCCAACTAGTGAGTTTTTTGTAACTAGTGAAGCCTTTAATATAGCCTAGATCGTGATGTCATCAGTGGGCGGAGCTTGGCAGCCATTTTAAAGTGACCAGAAACAATAGTTACTTTTTTGCTGTTACTTCTGCATGATATAGAAAGGGTGCAGGAGGATATTTGCAGCTTAATCTAAAGTAAGACTTTAATATGACTAAGGTGTAGACTGTCCACGCATTTCGATGTTTCAAATATCTTTAGTGTTTGCACACACACTCACAGTTTGTGTATATCTCCTATAAAATTAAACACAGGGTAATGTGACAGCATCAATGCTACATTTTCTAACTATCCAAAGAGATTATATATATATATATATATATATATATATATATATATATATATATATATATAAATAAAATGTATGAGCTGATACTATAAAAACCATCAATCCAAAATCTGTTAGCAATGTATTTATAATTAAGTAAAGCAAATACTTTGAGCTTGATAAACATTTTTCTAAATAAATGGATGTGTTGTCTGTCTCCAGCTCACATAGTACCAATATACGGAACCTGATATTACTAAATGTTGTCACATTTTTGTTTGATAATTTAGCTACCTTCGAATACCACATTTTTAATCCTCACATAATAATCACATTACAGGACAGAAACAAACAAAAGTGAATTAATAGAACACCTACCAAAGATAGACTCATTCAATCCAGATATTTCTGAAGACACACAATCTAGATATAACCAGGAGACCATCTCAAACTTGGCATTACAACAAACCTGCAAGACAACACCCTCACGGATCATTCGCCATATTATAAAATGAGAAACTGCGCAATTTTGTTTTTAGTTTAAAAGTAAACTCCCTTAACCCTGGCTTTATCCATTTAGCGAACCCCAGAGCCCTGAGAGAAGTAGAAGAAAATCACAGCAGTGCTGACAACACCGGAGAGACCACCTATGACACACCATCTTCTCTTATATTCAATCTAACATTCATGTCTAGAAGAAAACGAGGATCTCATCTCTACATTCCATAGAAGAGAAGAGGAGGACACTCGGGGCTTGTTTCCATTGAGGTGGTTATGTTTAAAAACTGGTGGTAACATAAAAATTCTCCATTGACTTTAATGGAGATAAGTGTTTTTACCACCAGTTTCCAAGCTTTACCACCTTAATGGAAACCAGCCCTCAGTTGTATATATTTAAGAGAGAGCTAATCCCACAGTTGAAACATTAATGGGAGAAAGTAACCCTGCTGCAACCCTACATTTACCAGGTGAGATAAATTGATACCTTAGAATCCCCAAAGCCCACTAATGTCACCACGTCAAAACACAGCATACAAACATAAATCTGCCAGCCAAATAGATATATATTGTGAAGAGAAAATTAGGACACAAATCTTCATATTACTAGCAGGTCCAGCACTTCCAGGTTAAAAATTCTGCAGCCTAATACTAGAGGGAGAGAGAGAGACTTGTATTTGTTAACCAGCCTATGGCATCAATGATTTTATCTGGACCTCCTCACCATCCTCATCTAACACAGCTCATCTACATCTCTCCTTTTCTGTGCATCTCCTCCCTGTCAGACTTTAAATGTGTGTATATGGTACATGGGTCTTATTTTTCTATATAAACTTATTTCATTTCAAATTATAGAATTTCACAAATGTATTCACCATCCCTGGGTTAAAAATGGGGTTAAAAAGTGGGTTAAAAAAAAATTAATAAAAATAAAAAGTTGACGAACAAAGTTGCAAAAGGACATGCAACCCTGTCCTAAGTGATCCCATATCTAAGAAGGAGACATTATAATTTGAAATTATTATTAGTGAGATTCTGAACCCTGATATTACTGGTAAAAAGTGTCCCCTTAAAAGTGGATAAAAAGCCGAGAGGTATTTTTAGTGCAATATAAAAACTACAATCCCTCCTTCTACCTGCTGTGGCACCCCAACTGATGCCAAGATAACCAGTTATTGGCCAGAAATACAAGGGGTGCTGCATCTGGTGGATAAACCTTTTCCTATTCTCTATTGTATTTTTCTTTAGCTTTTATTCGTCCCCTGTTTTGTTTTGCTTTTTGGGGGGGGTGATTATAGTCTTTTAGAATACCTTTTCTTTTAAGTACAAGTAGAATAAATGTTATCCTTTTAAATAAATACATTTTAAAAAGAGCTATTCTGCACTATAAAACCTTCTTTCAGCTTTTCCTTATCTTCAGGGGGTACTCTCTTTAAATTTAATTTTAAAGGGGAGGTAGTGTATTAGTTCCACAGTACCACACTAGTTTTTCTGTAAACCTGATATTGCTGGAACAGAGAACAATAATATCAGGTTTAACCAGTAAAAGAACATTTAGTACATTGCTAGAAGAGAGCAGAGATAGCTCGGACAGTACAAGGAATAAGACACTTGTGTAAATTGGGAATGTGGGAGAATGGGTGAGACATCACCGGGTGACAATCATGGCATCATCAGAAGAGAGGGACCACCAGCGGTTACATTACCTATAGAGAAATTATATTAATAACATAAGTATAGAGAGACTGTATAGTCCTCATATCATTTGAGAGACATTTAACCAATGGTGCACAGATGTTGATTTTGACAGGATAAACTCATATTTCCTAAAAGATACCCCCTATAGACAGAAGAGAGGAAAACGCCCCTCAATCTTGAATTATTACAGAAAAAAGAAGAAAAAACTACCTATACCCTAATGCACTTTTTTGTCATCAAAATAGGTGGAAGAGATGCCCCTTATCTAAATGAGAAGGAAGGGAAATAATATACATTCCAAATTTTAACAGAAAAAAACCCCTAATACTAACATTTTATTATAAAAAATAAAATAAAAAAATGACAGGTCAGGTGTTTTATTTTTGGAAAAGAGTTCCCACAAACTGGCATTACTGGAATGGATGCCTTCCAGTGCTGATCTTACCAGTGACACAACCGCAAGTCATCAGCCCAATATACTCATGTAAAATAAAGGGGAATATTTCAGACTTTTTATTACCGGGAAAGAAAGATTTCCCAGGGAATATAATATCAAGAGAGAGGAGTTACCAACAAAAACATCACATGAAGAAATATTTTAAAGTCCTGACTTAATTGGGACAGATGATTCACCAGTGCCAACATCACTTGTAGACATAGAGACCTCCAAGTTCTGGCATTATTTTAATATACAATATTACTCAAAGTTGCAAAATTACCAGAATAGAAACCTAAAACAAAGTTCATAAAAATCTAGATTAAAAAAG
>NC_069500.1:739846214-739946214 GCF_027579735.1 Bombina bombina | reverse complement strand
TGGAGGGCACACAAATAAAAGAGGGACAGAGTGAATAAAGACATGAAGATATATATGCAGCGACAACAATGAGGCGGGAGATGTGCAATGATTTTGGGAAATGGGAAATATGCAGAAATCCTAAGGACAGGGGAGAAAGAAAGGCATTCTATAGTGTTGCAACCTAGAATTAAAATGGACTTCATAGGAATTTGTACCATTTGTTTTACACATATACCCAACACCTTGAAGATGCATTTTTATTGAGCTATAAAATTAAACAAAAAAAAAATACTTAAATGGAACATTAAACACTAAGGGCCAGATTACGAGTGGAGCGCTAACATTTACATGCGAGCGATAAGGGGTTTATTGATGGTGTTTGCACTAGTCTGGCTTACCGCAGGTATTACAAGTTGAAAGTAAGTGCGATTGCTTGAGCGCAATCGCAATCTATGCTAGAATGATTGCCACATCCTCAGAGCTCTTTGCAAAACAAAAAAGTGCCACAAAAACACATCAAAAATACATTACAAAGTACGATTACACTCATAATAAAACCATCTAATAATTATTTTTTAAAAATATTGCACACAAAAGTTATAAAGACTTAGGTGTTAGGGGGGAAAAAAAGCAGGCAAAGGGCTTTAACTTTGAGATACGTACATATACATGTCTAAAAAAGTGTGTGTGCACATATGTATTTATGTGTATACATGTATTTACTATTTACAGACATATATACACATATAAACACAAATACATATTTATAAATATGTTGACATTGGAGCCCTTGTCTGTCAAGTAGATGAAAGCATGTAAAAACATTTATGCAATATTCATAAGTAATAAAGTGTTATACTGTGTATTTACTGTAAATATTTCACATTCCTATGTTCTGCACATAGCAGAATATGTTCTGTGTATTCGAAAATATATATATATATATATATATATATATATATATATATATATATATATATATATATATACACACACACACACACATACCTTTATATAAATTGTGTGTGTGTGTGTGTGTGTGTGTATGGGTATAGCTATATAGTGTACCAAAATATAATTTGATATATGTAGAAATATGTATTTTTGAATAAATAAACATATTCTTCTATGTGAATAACATTAGAATGTGAAATATTCATATTTTTATGTTGGGTTAGCACATATGAGAATATGCAATAAAGTTTGCGCGCAAGTAGGGTTTTTTTCCGCCCTTTTTTTGCTCCATTGCCTTTTATGGCGGAATACGTGAACATGATATTTTAAGTTCAATACAAGCTCAACCTGGCGCGCACAAAAAGCTTACTTCTAGCACAGTTAACGCTCGAGCAGGAGCATTAAATAGTGCTCCACTCATAATCTGGCCCTAAATACATTTTACAAGGTTATCTCCCTTTGTGTTTGCACATGTGCAGCAATTCTCCTTCACATACCTGCAGTGTCAACTAGGTTTTAAAATGGCGGCACCCATAATTAGAAGGAGGTGCATGAAATGCATTGCGTTTAAAGTGAAAGTAAATCCTAGTGTTTTACAAACGTTAGGATTGACTTTTGAAACAAATAAAGGGGACTTTCATTCATGAAGTATAAGATTATTCTTGTAGAAAGCTCCTTTATTTGTTTTAACCGATCGCCGATTTTAGCTGCTACAGCAGCACACGACTAAAAAAAAATTTGCTAAGAGGTGACGTTTTCACCTCTTAGCCAATAGCCGTGCGGTAAATCTGGCTCCCATGGGCATCAAGCCGGATTTACCGCAGGCTAGTGGCTAAGAAGTGAAAACGTCACCTCTTAGCAAAACATTATTTTAGCCGTGGGCTTAGGGTTGCTACCTTTCTTAGAAGAAAAACAAACTTTATGCTTACCTGATAAATTGATTTACTTCTTGACACGATGAGTCCACGGATCATCATTAATTACTGTTGGGAATATCACTCCTGCCCAGCAGGAGGCGGCAAAGAGCACCACAGCAAAGCTGTTAAATATCACCTCCCTTCTATCCCACCCCAGTCATTCGACCGAAGTAAAGGAGAGAAAGAAAGCAACAAGGTGCAGAGGTGTCTGAAGTTTATAAAATACTAACAACATGTCTAAATAACAGGGCGGGCTGTGGACTCATGTCAATAAATAAATAAATTTATAAATAAATGTTGTTTTCTTTCTAATGACAAGATGAGTCCAGGGATTATCATTAATTACTGTTGGCAATCAATACCCAAGCTAGAGTACACAGATGATAAGGGTGGGACAAGACAGGAAACCTAAACGGAAGGCACCATTGCTTGAAAAACCTCTCTCCCAAAAGCGACCTCAGCCAAGGTTAAAAAGACAAATTTATAGAAGTTTGAAAAAGAGAGAAGAGAGGATCGAGTTGCAGCCTTGCAAAACTGTCCCATAAAAGCTTTATTTTGAATGCCCAGGAAGAGGAAACAGCCCTCGTAGAAAGAGCCGTTACTCCCTCGGGAGGCTGCTGTCCAGCAGTTTCATAGGCAAAGCAAATGATACTCTTCAGCCACAAAGAAAGAGAAGAAGCTGTAGCTTTCTGTCCGTACGTTAAACAGAAGACTGAAAAAAACCTTAGTCGCCTGTAAATAGAATTTCAGTGCACGAACCACGTCCAGATTGTGTAGAAGCTGTTCCTCCTGAGGAGGAGGATTAGGACACAAGGAACAACAATCTTCTGATTAATGTTTCGGTCTGAACTACGTTAGGGACAAACCCTAATTTAGTACGAAAAAAGTAGACTCATACTCCCGATTAATATTCCGGTCTGAAACTATACAATACAGAAAGCTCTTAAAATCTACGAACAGATAAAATAGCGACAGGAAACAAAACTTTCCAAGATAACAACTTAATATCTAAGGAATGCATCGGCTCAAACGGAGCCCCTTGAAGAACTTTAAGAACTAAATTAAGACTCCAAGAAGGAGTAGCGGATTTGAATATGGGCCTGACAAAACGATAGTACATCTGGGAAGTCTGCCAGATGTTTATGTAACAAAAGAGACAAGGCAGATATTTGACCCTTTAGGGAACTTGCCTATAATCCCTTCTCCAAACTTCTTGGAGAATGGACAGAATTCTAGGAATCCAAACTCTACTCAAAGAGTAGCACTTGTATTCAAAACAGTATAGATATTTACGCCATATATTATGGTAAATCTTCCTAGTCACAGGTTTACGAACCTGAATCATGGTCACAATGACCGATAAAAAAACATTGATAAAATTAAGCGTTCAATCTTGAAGCAGTCAGCTTCAGAGAAACTAGATTTGGATGAAAGAAAGGTCCTTGAATTAGAAGGTCCTTCCTCAAAGGAAGTCTCCAAGGTGGAAAAGATGACATGTCCACCAGGTCTGCATACCAAATCCTGCGAGGCCACGCCAGTGCAAGGAGGATCACCGACGCCCTCTCCTGTTTGATTCGAGCAATGACCCGAGATAGAAGAGCAGAGCAAACCGAGGAAATCGGTATGCAAGACTAAAATTCCAAGGTACCGTCAGAGCGTCTATCAGTACAGCCTAAGGGCTCCTAGACCTTGACCCGTACCACGGAAACTTGGCATTCTGCCAAGAAGCCATGATATCCAATTCCTACTGACCCCATTTGAGAATCAGGCTGGAAAACACTTCCGGATTGAGTTCCCACTCCCCCGGGTGAAAGTCTGCCTGCTTAGGAAGTCCACCTCCATGCACTGAGCCACTGATGACCGAGGAGAGGACTGAAGTGCTATGCAAGAATTAAAAATTCCTTGATTTCCTGACTCCTGTCAGAATTAATTTTTTTTTTAAAAGGAGTTTATTATGGATCCCAAGAAAACTACCCTTGTAGTTAGAACTAAGGAACTCTTTCCAAATTGGAAGTGTTTGTCTAGAAAGGCAAACCTCAGAAAATTGGATGGTCCTAGTGGATGTGAAGCTGCAAGTAAGCGTCCTTTAAATCAATCGTGGTCATATTAACTGACCCTCTTGGACCCAAGGAAGAGTGGAACAAATAGTTTCCATCTTACAGCACTCTGAGAAACTTGATTAGACTCATGGGTAAAATTGGTCTGATGGTTTCGTCCTTCTTGGGAACCACGGACAGATTGGAAAAGAATCCCAGACTTGGAACAGAAACTATCACTCCCAAGTCGGAGAGGTTCCTGTATGAACGCCTCTCTTTATGTCTGGTCTGCAGAGAATCTTGAAGGCAGAACCTGCCCCTGGGAGGAAAAAAAATCTTAAACTCCAGTTTGTATTTCGAAACCAAGCTTGAATGAAGAAGGAAAGCCTGTCCCCCACAAGGTCCGGTCCCGGATCCGAGGCAGGCTGAGTTTTTTATTCAACAGCAGGCTTTTTGGATTGCTTTCCCCAATTCCAAGACTGATTGGGTCTCCAGGAAGGCTTGGACTGCTCACGCTTGGAAGAGGGAGTGGAAGGATTTTCCTTGAAAATTCGAAAGGAACGAAAATTACTCTGACGTCCTCTTTATTTCTCTTATCCTGAGGGAGGGATATACCCCTTACCACCCGTAATATCAGAGTTATCTCTGTCGAACCAGGTCCAAACAAGGTCTTTCCCTTGTAAGGAATCGCCAAAAGTTTAGACTTAGATGAGACTACCACAGACCAGGATTTTAACCATAACACTCTACGGGCCAATATAGGAAGCCTGAAATTTTAGCTAACCGCTTAATAACCTGAAGGGAAGCATCTGAAATAAAGAAGTTGGTTAACTTCAGAGCCCTTATCCAATCCTGTATTTCTTCGAGGGGAGTGTCTGTCCGATAGAAACAGACAACACATCAAACCAGTATGCTGCCGCACTAGTGACGTTAACACTGCAGGTAGTCATTGTAAACCTTGGTGTACAAACATTCTTTTGAGCGACCCCTCTAACTTGTTATCCATAGGATCTTTAAAGAAAACAACTATCCTCTATGGGAATAGTAGTCCTCTGACTAGCGTGGAAATTGTCCCTTCCACCTAGGGAACCTCAGCCAAGACTCCTTAATAGAGTCTGCTATAGGAAACATCCTTTTAAATTAGGAGATGTATTTCTCCCATTCCTTAGCCATAATCTCTGTAGCCCTTTCTGGTACAGGAAATACTTCCACCATGGTGGGCACATCAAAATACTTGTTTAGTTTTACCGTACTTTTTAGGATTGACTACGCCTGTAGTGACGGAGTCATCCAGGGTAGCTAAAACCTCCTTAAGTAACAAACGGAGGTGTCCAAGCTTAAACCTGGAGGAAACAAACTCAGTATCCGATAAAGGCATTACACTGACTGAGTCTGAAGTTTCCCCCTCAGATACTACCGAAGTATCTTGCTCTTCAGGCTTCTGGGAAGAAAAATTCGGAATAGCCACTACTGTATTAGCAACTTTTATTGATTGATAACATTTCCTCTTGCGCACTCCCTGCAGCATGGGAAAGGCAGACAATGCATTAGATACCGCCGATGACATTAGAGAAGCGATGTCTTGCAAGGTAACTCCAGGTGGAGTTTGAGAGGAAGTGCAGAGCACTGCATGTGTGGGCGATAACATTTGGGACACTTGAGGAGACAGTTGCGGCATTATTGAACATTGTCAGACTCCTGAACAGCATCCGCCTTAGAAGGAGTTGGCTCAGAAAAAAAAGTCTATCCCTATAATTTAAAGTTCTCTCAATACATGAGGAACAGAAAGGGATTTGTGGTTCTACATTCGGACTCACAATGGATGAATTATTCAAATAAACTTTTTTAAGTTTTTTAATAAAAATTAAAACAGAAAAACTTTACTGTCTCTCTAAATTTTAAAACTTAAAGGGACAGTATACTGTAAAATTGTTTTTCTCTTAATGTGTTTACAATTGCATTTTTTACCAACTGCAGAGTAAAAAATTTATGAAAATTAGCTTTTAAGCTTTAATTGTGTATATTAAAGCTCTGATTTTATGTTTTGAAGCCACAAACTAATAAAATGGGTTGAGCTTGTAGGTATAATCAGATCTCATTACTGTATCACATTGTGTACATATACCTGCTTCTTTATCTTATATCTGTCCATAAAACAATCACCAGTACTTGGAGAGAACAATCAACATTGTATTACCTTATCTCTGCTATATCCCACTGTGGGAGTGTAATTTCTTCTGCTGGCTGTGTTTACAAAGCTTATCTATAGCTTGGACCTGCGGCCACAAACTTTCAGAATAGGTGGGGATACCACATGCTAAATCAACTATTTCAAATGCCAATATAAGGGTAAAGGAGCTACTTGTAAACAATTTAATACACTCCAGCAGGTAAAGTGGATCATTGGAAACAAATTAAACGAGAGAAAAATTTTGAGTAAACTGTCCCTTTAACTTTTTTATTTTTGTGTGCAGAAATGGTTAATTAGGTACACAAATATTGCAGAACCCATCTGCACCTCAGCTTAACTTTACTGAGGTGCCTATTAGCCCTTCTGACACCAGTTACATCCTGTCAGTAAAAGATCTGGAACTCAGCTGTAGCGCTGTCCGGTCCTAACACATGTGTAAAAACTCTGGGGACTCTGCTCTGTTCCTTCCGATAACACGAAGTGCAGGGAAAGCGGTGTGCAACGCAAATTGGTGCCACAGGTAGCCCCACCCATCGTTGGCGTTTCCAAAGGCAGTCTCCCGGTCACCATGTTTATTGTAAAGTTAAGTCACCGGGAGTTAATTAAACATTCTATCAAGCCTCTTGTTTAGTTTTACCGCTTTATAACCCTTCCGTAACTGCTAGGCAGCTACTTAGTCAGTGCTATATGAGAATAGTGAACCACCTCATACAGAGCCAATCTCCCCTGCCCCAGTGATTTGAGCCACCGTGAGCAGTGAAAAAAACCCATCTCATCTTGAGTCTATCTCCTCAGCCCTAGTGCCTGCCTAAAAAGTGCTGTCATATAATCCCCTCCTTTTATTTATAGGAGGCTCTATGTCCCAGGTTAAGTAAAGTGCTCTACTTCCTCTGTGATCTTTTATCTCCCAGAACCAGAATAAAAAGTCAGCACTTACCTTGTAAATCTGTCAGACAGCAAGGCAGCTCACCAGGTTTGAGAGGTCCTCTCCCTCACATAGCCCTGTGGAGAAAAGATAAAGCCTGAGTAATCTTACTTAGGCTATCAGGATTAGGGCAGCATAAATTACATGGGAGGCACAGTGAGAATTATGTCCCACAAGTTCCTATTGCTCTAAAGCCACCACTGCGCTACTGAAGAGACTGATATGGACTACGGCTACACCCTAGGACAAAGCAGCACAATCTTGCACTATTTAAAAAATAATAAAATCTTGACTGAAGAATCTTTTACTAACACCTAACTTTACCACTTCCTTGCTCTAACGTAGGCAAAGAGAATGACTGGGGTGGCATAGTAGTAGGTAATATTTAACAGCTTTGCTGTGGTGCTCTTTGCTGCCTCCTGCTGGGCAGGAGTGATATTCCCAACAGTAATTAATGATGATCCGTGGACTCATCGTGTCATTAGAAAGAAATACCGGCCATGCTAATTAATATAAATGTACATAAATAAACAGCATAACTCAAAAACTAAAGCTGATAGGACTGATTTTAAATTCTCATTTGTTTATAACTAGTATTCATCATACCCAGAATAAGTTTCACTTTGACAGCAGCTTTCTATTAATATTTATTCTTTATTTTCTACATTGACATGAGCCTTAAAGGGACATTATACACTCATTTTTTCTTTGCATAAATGTTTTGTAGATGTTCTATTTATATAGCCCATGAAGTTTTTTTTTTTTTTAAATGTATAGTTTTGCTTATTTTTAAATAACATTGCTCAGATTTTCAGACTCCTAACCAAGCCCCAAAGTTTTATGTGAGTACTGATGTATACCTTCTCCAGCTTGCTCCTGTTTGTGTAAAGGGTCTTTTCATATGCAAAAGAAGGGGGAGGGGGGAAAAGTGTCTTATTTCCCACTTGCAGTGGGCTTTCCAGCTACCTTTTCAACAAAGCTAAACTGAAAGCTTCTAAGTAAGTTTTTAAACAGTTTTATACTGGATTTTTATATCGGTATCTGTGCATCTTATTCTTTATAGTAGTTTCTATTACATGCAGATATATGAAAATGAGTGTATACTGTCCCTTTAAAAATACTGGTCGTGTCGGTATACTACCGGCTGGGTGGCAACCCTACGTAGGCTGCTGTAGCAGCTAAAAATGGTGATCGGTTAAAACAAATAAAGGAGCTTTCTACATAAAGTATCTTATAATTCATGAATGAAAGCCCCCTTTATTTGTTTCAAAATTCAATCCTAGCGTTTGTAAAACGCTAGGATTTACTTTCACTTTAATGTCCCTTTAAGAAAGCCATTGTATAAGGAAACAACAACTAATGGGGTAAGCAGAGAGAAGAATATAACGTTGATGGGATATATGGATTAATAGACTGCAAAGATGGGCTGAGACTTAAATTACCAAGGGACAGAAAATCAGGAGAAGACATATTGTGGGCAGAGAGATAAGAGGGAAACAGGCAGAACCTTACCTTAGTAAGAAATGTACATTGGCAATAAAAGGCATTCATGCATCACTGACTTTAACAAAGACATTATTGGATGCAGGAAAAGGAGTATCATGTGCAGATCATGGTGTGACAGGTGAGAGAAGAGACTGGAGGGAACATACAGTGCAATATATAAGGGTATTAGTACACATCATGTGGGTTTCAAACACAGGAGAGATGCAGAAATCATGGATGGACAGAGCCTTGTAGAAGACTTCCAAAGATTCATGGGGAGATAGTCAGAAATAAATTGTGAGAAAAAAAAAACCAGGGATCTCAGAAGTGTATAAAGAGTGAAGAGCAGCTAAGACTATAGGGAGTGAAGACAGGAGATTATGAGTGGCGCGAAGACATGAGGAGACAAAAGAAGATGGAGGACTAAACTTACATAAAGAAGAGGACATGCCAAAGCCATAATGAGTGAGGAGACTGGAGGAAATGTTCAGTGGTAATAGGGGAAACCAGAAGAGACATAAGAAGATCATGAGAAGACCTTATGGACACAGATACCAGGAAAACAGGACCAAGGTGTGCACACATAGGGACAACATAAAACTACAAGTTACAGACAGTGCATATGCAGGAATAGAGAATGGGTAACAACAAGAGACAAAGATATTGATGGGACGCAGTCTGGAAGCTACAAAGGTCAGTGGCGAAAGCAGATAAAAAAAGATGGAAGGAAGCTCTGCTATAAGGAGAACATTTACCTTCTCATTTTATTCACCTAGTTGCCCCTCTTTATTTGCCCTGTCTCTTAGGCTACTCACTATCCCTTCTAGCCTGCACACATACCTATTATTGCCTTTATTTATTTGACACCCAGATAAACAGATTTCTTCTTTTGGTCAGGCAATCTCTTTTTTAGAGGAAACACAAGAAGAGTAATGATGTATTGTACATGGAAAGCAATTAAACACAAACTTCAGAAAGATGGGATTTATCTCTCTCTCTCACACATGCAGGACATAAGGAAATAGTGTTACACATATTGAGCTAGATTACAAGTGATGTGCAACCGATCCTGCGCTAAGAATAGCGCACAATCTGGTATTACAAGCGGATGGTAAAAAAGGTTTGCCAGAGAATCGTAAAGCAGCCAACATGCACTGTACTTTGTATGGATAGGGTGTACTATTATCGCTCATATTTGAGGTTGTGTGTTAAGTTTTGTACTCGAGCACAACACAAAATATTACTGAAAAATGTAGCTCTTTTGGAGAACTGAATTAAAGTGTTAACACTTTAATAAATGCATAAGAAAACACATGTATAATATATATAAAATAAAGTATTTCTCTCATATTAATTCATATTAAAGGGACACTCAGGTTAAATTACATTTTCATGATTCAGATACAGCATGTAATTTTAAACAACTTTCCAATTTACTTCCATTAAAAAAAAATGTGCACAGTCTTTTATATTTACAATTTTTGAGTCATTAGATCCTACTGAGCATGTGCAAGAATTCACAGACTATACGTATATGCATTTGTGATTGGCTGATTGCTATCACATGGTACAAGGGGAGTGGAAATATACATAACTTTGAAATTTGTTATAAAAAAAAAATCTACTACTCATTTGAAGCTCAGACTAAGTGCTATTGCATTGTCTTGTTATCTTGCATTTGTTGATTATGCAAATCTAATGTGTTGACTGGTCCTTTAAATATAAAATAATTGGTTTATTATCAAAAAAAGGTTTTAACAGTGATTTAAATAGATATGGTATATAAGGTGTTGGACTGGAAAGGGCTCAAAGTGTTTATGTATGTGTGTGTAACTGTATGTGTGTAACTTAATGTATATTTGCGGATGTATATGTGTGTGCACATATGTATGTTTGTACGCAGTATTTTAGACAAAATCATAGTTTAAAAGTTAGTGAATAACTCCACTATTTTATCTTAAAGGGCCATAATACCCAAATGTTTAAACACTTGAAAGTGATGCAACATAGCTGTAAAAAGCTGACTAGAAAATATCTCCTGAACATCTCTATGTAAAAAAGAAAAATATTTTACCTCAAAAGTTCCTCAGTAGCCACCTCCCATTGTAAAGGATTTCTAAGCAGCATTTTAGTATGTCTGTCCTGGGACAGCTGAAAGGATGAGCCTCGTGAACTCTCATATTATTTCACCAATCAGGTAAAGGAAGCTTACTATGAAATCTCATGAGAGTTAAGTCAAATCTCATGAGATCACAGTAAGAGTTCATGACCTCAGCACTGCTGATGCTGATTGGCTGCTGTTCATTTCTTCATTTTTTTTTATTTTTACCTGCAGCTGGGAGCAGGTGAAGTATAACTTTTTACACAGAACTTACTCTGCTGAGCTGAGGAAATTGTGAGGTAAAATATCTTCCTTTTTTACAAAGAGATGCTCAGGTGATATTTTCCCGTCAGCTTTTTATAGTTATACTGCATCAGTTTCAAGTGATTTAGCATATGAGTATTATGTCACTCTAAGCACAGTCCTCGAGCTACAGCCGATATGAGTTTTTAGCATCCCCCACATAGAACTCTATTATGCAAGGGATTTACTGCACCTGCTCTATCCTACATCCAGATGTTCGAGCACCCTAGACTTTAGCTCGAGCAATATTATATTAATTAATTAAGTTGAGTGGGGTTAGTGCACAATAGCAACCTGCTATTACATTAAGGTACATGTTGTATATACATATTGCGCATATCTGCAATTAAGCACTACACTGCCAGAAATCTTGTACAAATTACACTTTTTAAACCATTCAGGGCTTTGTCAATTTACAAAGTTTGAAAATGAATGTCAATTTAGGTATACAAGACTTAAAAAACCCTGGTCTTCTTTGCTCTAGCCACTTAGGAAAAGATGAAAATTAGTGTGTGTGGAGCTATGGGTTTGTAAAATACTGCAGAGAATGTCACCATATTTAAAGGGATAAGAAACCCACATTTTTTTTCTTTTCGCGATTCAGATAGAGCATGTGATTTTAAACAACTTTCTAGTTTACTTCTGATATCAATTGTTCTTTGCTCTCTTGGTATAGTTTGCCGAATAGCCAGGATGGACGCTTAGTCTGCCCATTTCTGGACCACTATATGGCAGCAGTTTTGTAAGAATGTTATACATGTGCAAGAGCACTAGAATATCACGTGAAAGAAGCAAATTTGATAATAGAAGTAAACTAGAAACTTTTTTTTTAAATGGCATGCTCTGTCTGAATCACCAAAGAAAAAATGTTGGGTTTCATATCCCTTTTGGTATGATGGAGGTACTCCAGTCTTTTTGAAGGGAGAGGAACAAAAGCAAATTTCAGAGGTATATTACAGCAAACAAGCAATACATGCATATTGCAAAGTTGTTTTGTTTTGTGTTAATAACCAGTTCTAATGGGAAAAAAGTGCACGCTCATTTCTTTTATAAACGCAGACAGTGCAGAATATAGTTGTGCAAAATACCTTTATATCTTTCTTTTAACCCCACTGATCATGGGGAAAAGGAAATTTATGCTTACCTGATAAACTGATTTCTTCTACGATACGACGAGTCCACGGATTTCCTCCTTACTTGTGGGATATTATCCTCCTACTAACTGGAAGTGGCAAAGAGCACCACAGCAGAGCTGTATACATAGCTCCTCCCTTCCCCTCCACCTCCAGTCATTCGACCGAAGGTTATAGGAAGAGAAAGGAAAAGCTAAAAGGTGCAGAGGTGACTGAAGTTGTAAATAATAAAAAATATAATCTGTCTTAAATTGACAGGGAGGGCCGTGGACTCGTATCTTGTAGAAGAAAAGGAAATTTATGCTTACCTGATAAATTGATTTCTTCTACGATACGACGAGTCCACGGATTTCATCCTTACTTGTGGGATACAATACCAAAGCTACAGGACACGGATGAAAAGGAGGGACAAGACAGAGACCTAAACGGAAGGCACCACTGCTTGAAGAACTTTTCTCCCAAAAACAGCCTCAGAAGAAGCAAAAGTATCAAATTTGTAAAATTTGGAAAAAGTATGAAGGGACGACCAAGTCGCAGCCTTACAAATCTGTTCAACAGATGCATCGTTTTTAAAGGCCCATGTGGAAGCCACAGCCCTAGTAGAAAGAGCCGTAATTCTTTCAGGAGGCTGCTGTCCAGCAGTCTCATATGCCAGGTGGATGATACTTCTCAGCCAAAAAGAAAGAGGTAGCCGTAGCTTTCTGACTCCTACGCTTTCCAGAATAAACAATGAATAATGAAGATGATTGACGGAAATTCTAAGTTGCCTGTAAGTAAAATTTCAAGGCACGGACCAAATCCAGGTTATGCAACAGACGCTCCTTCTTAGAAGAAGGATTAGGACACAAGGAAGGAACAACAATTTCCTGATTAATATTCTTATTCGAAACAACCTTAGGAAGGAATCCAGGTTTGGTACATAAAACCATCTTATCAGAATGAAAAATGAGATAAGGTCAATCGCACTGTAACGCTGAAAGCTCCGAAACTCTCAGAGCAGAAGAAATAGCAACCAAAAACAGAACTTTCCAAGATAACAATTTAATATCTATGGAATGCATAGGTTCAAACGGAATCCCTTGAAGAAAACGAAGAACTAAATTCAAACTCCAGGGAGGAGTAATTGGTCTAAATACAGGCTTAATTCTAGACAGAGCCTGACAAAAAGACTGAACATCTGGCACATCTGCCAAACGTTTGTGAAACAAAATAGACAAAGCAAAAATTTGTCCCTTTAAGGAACTTGCTGATAACCCTTTCTCCAATCCTTCTTGGAGAAAGGACAGAATTCTAGGAATCCTAACTTTACTCCATGAGTAACCCTTGGATTCACATCGATAAAGATATTTACGCCATATCTTATGATAGTTTTTTCTAGTGACAGGCTTCCTAGCCTGTATCAAAGTATTGATGACCAAATCAGAGAATCCTCGCTTCGATAAAATCAAGCGTTTAATCTCCACGCAGTCAGCTGCAGAGAAATTAGATTTGGATGTTGGAAAGGACCTTGAATGAGAAGGTCCTGTCTCAAAGGAAGTTTCCACGGTGGCAGAGAGGACATGTCCACTAGATCCGCATACCAAGTCCAGCATGGCCACGCAGGTGCTATCAGGATTACTGAAGCTCTCTCCTGTTTGATTCGAGCAATCACATGTGGAAGGAGAGGAAACGGTGGAAACACATAAGCTAGGCTGAACAACCAAGGCACTGCCAAGGCATCTATCAGTTCGGCCTGAGGATCCCTCGACCTGGATCCGTATCTTGGAAGCTTGGCATTCTGTTGAGATGCCATAAGATCCAATTCCGGTCTGCCCCATCGGAGAATCAATGAGGCAAATACCTCTGGGTGGAGTTCCCACTCCCCCGGATGAAAGGTCTGTTGACTTAGGAAATCCGCTTCCCAGTTCTCTACTCCTGGGATGTAGATTGCTGACAGATAACAAGAGTGGGCTTGGATACTTCTATCATCGCTAAGGAACTCCTTGTTCCCCCCTGATGATTGATATATGCCACAGTCGTTATGTTGTCCGACTGGAATCTGATGAATTTGTTCGAAGCCAACTGAGGCCACGCCTGAAGCGCATTGAATATTGCTCTCCAGTTCCAGAATATTGATTGGAAGTAGAGACTCCACCTGAGTCCAAACACCCTGAGCCTTCAGGGAATTCCAGACTGCACCCCAGCCCAGAAGGCTGGTGTCCGTTGTCACCAGGGCCGGATTGGGCCGGCGGGATACCGGGAAAAATCCCGGTGGGCCGGCAGAGGCTGGGCTGGGCAGCTGCAGAAGTGTGTGCAGAGCAGCCAGCAAACTTGTGCCAAACTTTTTTGGGAGCGCGCCATAGTCAGGAGGTTAGTAGCAGCAGCAGTGTATGAGTCCAGCTGAGCAGAGCTGTTAGGGAGATTGGTGGGGAGTCGAGATCAGCTGCTATTTGCCTGCATTTAATTTATGCCGCATTGTTTAATATGTGGGGTGATCCACCTTAAGAGTCCACCTTAAGACTACAGAACAAAGCAGGAGGCAGTGACAGGGAAGGGAGGGGTTTAGAACGAATGCTGGTTCCACTTCCGTTCATGAGGAATTCAGGTCGGATCTGCTGGGGATAAGGAATGTTCAATGAAATACAACTACAGTCACTCTGCTCACTTGCAATGCTCAGGGCAGGCTCCGGAGCTGCACAGACACAAGGGAAGCAGCAAAGTGAAAGCAGTAAAGTAAAGCAGTGTGAGTTTATTTTCCTACACAAATAATAACATGCTTAATTTGGCTGCACACTTGCATCTAACTGCATAAATGAAATCCCACATTCATTTACTCAATGAAGGATTAACCTCTTGACAGACTGCTAGAGAGGGAAGAATATATAATATACATAAATATGTAAATAAACGTCTATGAAACTTATTTGTTATTTCTGATTTGCCTGTTTTCATATTAGTTCAGAAAGTTAGCTTTCAGTAATGTAACTGTATCCTGGCTGAATCCTGTTTGGGAAAAAAAAAAACCTTAAAATATGTATTAGTCTTTTGCAGGCAATAGCATTTTAGTTGTTACATATTATTTATTAAATCCATGCCACCAGTAATCAGTTTGTCAGGGCATTTAGGTAAAACTGTAATATGAGCAATATGAGCTTTAGTTACATTCCAATCCCTTAAAGAGACATTTTGATGTTATAATTAAATGTCCTAATTGCCAGGCATCAAACAGTACACTTACTGACACCTGGCTCAATGTGACAGACTGACAGAGAGGGGATCTACTCTAATAGTTTCTAAGGATCAGTCTTCATTAGCCATGTAGGTACTAACCATGTGCTGGGTGATGTTGTTCAAGTGTGGGTATATGGGCACGTGTATACTTGATGAAAATTCTGAAAGGGATTGGTGTCCTTATATGTATTGCAGATCATGATTATGCACTGTGACTGTAAAGTAGCCTAGCCATCCAGTTTCTATCACAGCAAAGCCCATATCAGAGTTGCAGCTAGTGGCTTCACATTGTGCTGCTGTCCTACTGCTTTGCTGTCTTGAATAAAACCAGGGGGCATAGTTGGCTGGGCTGGAGGGGGCGGGGTGGGTGGGGGCGGGGCCATGCTGGAGGGGGCGGGGCAGGGCCGGTCCATACAAATTTCCAGGGCCGGTCTGATTTCCCAGTCCGGCCCTGGTTGTCACTATCACCCACGAGGGTCTGCGGAAACAAGTCCCCTGGGACAGATAATCCGGCGACAACCACCAAAGAAGAGAGTCTCTGGTTTCTTGATCTAGATTTATCTGAGGAGATAAATCTGCATAATCCCCATTCCACTGTCTGAGCATGCACAGCTGCAGTGGTCTGAGATGAAAGCGAGCAAACGGAATGATGTCCATTATACACTGAGCCACTGATGGCCGAGGAATGGACTGAAGTGCTCGGCAAGTATTTAGAATCTTTGATTTTCTGACCTCCGTCAGAAATATTTTCATGTTTACCGAGTTTATCAGAGTTCCCAAGAAGGGAACCCTTGTCTATGTTCACCTTCCAACTGTGAGTTCTCAGGAAAGACAACACTGTGCCCGTGTGAGACTTTGTCAGTTGATACGTTGACGCCTGGATCAGAATATCGTCCAGATAAGGCGCCACTGCTATGCCTCGCGGTCTGAGAACCGCCAGAAGAGACCCTAAAACCTTTGTGAAGATTCTGGGTGCTGTGGAAAACTCGAAGGGAAGAGCCACGAACTGATAATGTTTGTCCAGGAAGGCAAACTTTAGAAACTGATGATGATCCTTGTTGATAGTAAGCATCCTTCAAATCCACGGTAGTCATATATTGACCCTCCTGGATCATTGGTAAGATTGTTCGTATAGTCTCCATCTTGAACGATGGGACTCTGAAAAACTTGTTTAGACACTTGAGATCTAAAATGGGTCTGAAAGTTCCCTCTTTTTTGGGAACCACAAAAAAGATTTGAGTAAAACCCCTGTCCCTGTTCCGATTTTGGAACTGGACAGATTACTCCCATGGTAGAAAGGTCTTTTACACAGTGTAAGAACGCCTCTCTTTTTATCTGGTCTACAGATAATCTTGAAAGATGAAATCTTCCTCTTGGGAGAAAATTCTTGAATTCCTATTGATAACCGTGGGTCACTATTTCCAGTGCCCAGGGGTCCTGAATATCTCTTGCCCAAAAGCCTGGGCAAAGAACAAAAGTCTGCCCCTTACTAGATCCGGTCCCGGATCGGGGGCCGCCCCTTCATGCTGTCTTTGTAGCAGCAGCGGGCTTCTTTGATTGTTTACCTTTATTCCAGTTCAGGTTGGGTCTCCAGACTGACTTAGATTGGGTAACATTCCCTTCCTGCTTTGTGGAGGAAGAGGAAGCAGAGGGTCCTCCTTTAAAATTCCGAAAGGAACGAAAATTATTTTGTTTACCCTTCATCTTAACAGACTTATCCTGAGGTAGGGCATGGCCTTTATCTCCTGTAATGTCAGAAATGATTTCCTTCAATTCAAGCCCGAAAAGGGTCTTACCTTTAAAGGGAATAGCTAAAAGCTTAGTTTTTGATGACACATCAGCAGACCAAGATTTGAGCCACAACGCTCTATGCACTAGAATAGCAAATCCTGCATTTTTCGCCGCTAATTTAGCAATTTCAAAAGCAGCATCAGTAATAAAAGAATTAGCTAGCTTAAGAGCCTTAATTCTATCCAAAATGTCATCTAACAGATTCTCAACCTTCAGAGACTCTTCCAGAGCCTCAAACCAAAAAGCTGCTGCAGTAGTTACTGGAACAATGCAAGCCGTAGGTTGTAAAAGAAAACCCTGATTAATAAATAATTTCTTTAGAAGACCCTCTAATTTTTTATCCATAGGGTCTTTGAAAGCACAGCTGTCCTCAATATAGTTGTACGCTTAGCCAGTGTAGATATAGCTCCCTCTACCTTAGGGACCGTTTGCCACGAGTCCCGAATGGTGTCTGATATGGGAAACATTTTCTTAAAATTAGGAGGATATAGTATATATATATATATATATATATATATATATATATATATAATATATATATATATATATATATATATATATATATATATATATATATATATATATATATAATATATATATATATATATATATATATATATATATATATATATAATATATATATATATCTGGTCTATCCCATTCCTTTTTTATAATTTCCGAAATTCTTTTAGGAACCGGAAAAAAATAAATTTATGCTTACCTGATAAATTTCTCTCTCTTGTGGTGTATCCAGTCCACGGGTTCATCCATTACTTGTGGGATATTCTCCTTCCCAACAGGAAGTTGCAAGAGGACACCCACAGCAGAGCTGTCTATATAGCTCCTCCCCTAACCCCCAAATCCAGTCATTCGACCGAAGACAAGTAAGAAAAAGGAGAAACTATAGGGGGCAGTGGTGACTGTAGTTTAAAAAATAAAAACACCTGCCTTAAAGTGACAGGGCGGGCCGTGGACTAGATACACCACAAGAGAAAAAATTTATCAGGTAAGCATAAATTTGTTTTCTCTTGTAAGGTGTATCCAGTCCACGGGTTCATCCATTACTTGTGGGATACCAATACCAAAGCTTTAGGACACGGATGAAGGGAGGGACAAGGCAGGCACTTAAACGGAAGGCACCACTGCCTGTAAGACCTTTCTCCCAAAAATAGCCTCCGAGGAAGCAAAAGTATCAAATTTGTAGAATTTAGAAAAAGTATGAAGCGAAGACCATGTCGCCGCCTTACAAATCTGTTCAACAGAGGCCTCATGTTTAAAAGCCCATGTGGAAGCTACCGCTCTAGTAGAATGAGCTGTAATTCTTTCAGGAGGCTGCTGGCAAGCAGTCTCATAAGCTAAACGGATTATGCTTCTCAGCCAAAAAGAAAGAGAAGTTGCCGAAGCCTTTTGGACTCTCCTCTTTCCAGAGTAGACAACAAGCAAAGCAGATGTTTGACGAAAATCCTTAGTAGCTTGCAAATAAAACTTTAAAGCACGAACCACATCAAGATTGTGCAACAGACGTTCCTTCTTTGAAGAAGGATTAGGACACAGTGACGGAACAACAATTTCCTGATTGATATTCCTATTAGATACTACCTTAGGAAGAAACCCAGGTTTGGTACGCAAAACTACCTTATCTGCATGGAAGATCAGATAAGGGGAATCACACTGCAAGGCAGATAACTCTGAAACTCTTCGAGCCGAAGAGATAGCTACTAGAAACAGAACTTTCCAAGATAAAAGCTTGATATCTATGGAATGCAAGGGTTCAAACGGAACCCCTTGAAGAACAACTAAATTTAAACTCCATGGCGGAGCAACAGGTTTAAACACAGGCGTGATTCTAACCAAAGCCTGACAAAACGCCTGAACGTCTGGAACATCAGCCAGGCGCTTGTGCAAAAGAATAGACAGAGCAGAAATCTGTCCCTTTAAGGAACTAGCCGATAATCCCTTTTCCAATCCTTCTTTGAGAAAAAAAGATAGTATCCTAGGAATCCTGACCTTACTCCACGAGTAACCCTTGGATTCACACCAATAAAGATATTTACACCATATCTTATGATAGATTTTCCTGGTGACAGGCTTTCGAGCCTGAATCAAGGTATCAATGACCGACTCGGAGAAACCACGTTTTGATAAAATCAAGCGTTCAATCTCCAAGCAGTCAGACGCAGAGAAATTAATTTGGATGTTTGAATGGACCTTGGAGTAGAAGGTCCTGCCTCAGCGGCAGAGTCCATGGTGGAGAGGATGATATGTCCACCAGATCCACATACCAAGTCCTGCGTGGCCACGCAGGCGCTATCAAAATCACTGAAGCTCTCTCCTGCTTGATCTTGGCAATCATACGAGGCAGGAGAGGAAACGGTGGAAACACATAAGCCAGGCTGAAGGAACAGGGCGCTGCTAGAGCATCTATCAGCGCTGCCTGGGGATCCCTTGACCTGGAACCGAAAAGGAAGCTTGGCGTTCTGACGAGACGCCATCAGATTCACTTCTGGTTTGCCCCATAGTTTAATCAGCTGGGCAAATACCTCCGGATGGAGCTCCCACTCCCCCGGATGAAAAGTCTGCCGGCTTAGAAAACCTGCCTCCCAGTTCTCTACTCCTGGGATATGGATAACAGAGATGGCAAGAGTGAACCTCTGCCCATAGAATTATCTTGGAAACCTCCATCATTGCCAGGGGACTCCTTGTTCCCCCCCTGATGGTTGATATAGGCTACAGTTGTGATATTGTCCGACTGAAATCTGAGGAACCTGGCCGCAGCTAGTTGAGGCAAAGCCTGAAGAGCATTGAATATCGCTCTTAGTTCCAGAATGTTTATCAGAAGGAGGGCTTCCTCCTGAGTCCACGACCCCTGAGCCTTCAGGGAGTTCCAGACTGCGCCCCAGCCCAGAAGGCTGGCATCTGTCGTCACTATAGTCCACTCTGGCCTGCGGAAACTCATTCCCCTGGACAGATGGACCCGAGATAACCACCAGAGAAGAGAATCCATGGTCCTGCTCTTGATCCAGATTTAACAGAGGAGACAAATCTGTGTAGTCCCCATTCCACTGGTTGAGCATGCAAAGTTGCAGGCAGTGGTCTGAGATGTAGGAGGGCAAACGGAACTATGTCCATTGCTGCTACCATTAGGCCGATCCACCCGTGAGACCTCAGAAAGGCCAGAACAATGTCCGTATGGGACTTGGCGATTTGAAAAGTCAACGCCTGAATCAGAATGTCGTCTAGGTAAGGGCCACCGCTATGCCCTGCGGCCGTAGAACCGCCAGAAGGGACCCTAGAACCTTCGTAAAGATTCTTGGTGCCGTGGCTAACCCGAAGGGAAGAGCCACAAACTGGTAATGCCTGTCTAGAAAGGCGAACCTGAGGAACTGATGATGATCTCTGTGAATCGGAATGTGGAGATAAGCATCCTTTAAGTCCACAGTAGTCATATATTGACCCTCCTGGATCATAGGGAGGATGGTTCGGATTGTCTCCATCTTGAAGGATGGGACCCTGAGACATTTGTTTAGGATCTTGAGATCCAAGATAGGTCTGAAAGTTCCCTCTTTATTGGGAACTATAAACAGGTTTGAATAGAAACCCAGCCCCTGTTCCTCTCTTGGAACTGGGTGGATCACTCCCATAACCAGTAGATCTTGAATGCAACGTAAGAATGCCTCTCTCTTTATCTGGTTTACAGATAGTTGTGAGAGATGAAAGCTCCCCTTTGGAGATGAACCTTTGAATTCCAGAATATATCCCTGGGAAACAATCTCTAGTGCCCAGGGATCCTGGACGTCTCTTGCCCAAGCCTGGCGAAGAGAGAAATTCTGCCCCTGACTAGATCCGGTCCCGGATCGGGGGCTACTCTTTTATGCTGTCTTAGAGGCAGCAGCAGGTTTCTTGGCCTGCTTCCCCTTGTTCCCTGCTTCCCCTTGTCTTGTAAACAAAACTACTTATCTGCAAAGACAAAAAGACATGGGAATCACTGTTTCAAACGCAGAGAAAGAGGGTGTTGATAAGTGTAGACCTAAAAGAAAATATCACAAAACAATTCACAGATGGTACTTAACTCCTACACGAACGGCTCATATGCACCCCCAAGGCAGCAGATTATGTTACAGAGGCTGTGGAGACATAGGGACATTACAGACACATGTGGTGGGACTGCAAAGATGTTAGGGGTATATGGAGCAGACTATCCGCATTTCTCAGTCAGATGCTAGAAGAAATATTAGTCTAACGATCCAACAAGCTTTATTACATTAACATCTCAGTAAATTCCACAAAACATATCAATACATTTATTAAGATCTTATGCACAATCACGAGGATAGCATAGCTAAATATTGGAAATCTGGAACTCCAACCTGGACTGAGATATATAATAGAAACCAACACACATTCACCATGTACGAGACAGCTTCATATTACATTAGATAACAGGGAAACCTTCCAAGCAGTGTGGTACTATTGGATAAGCAAAGGGTCCATAACCTCACAAGATAACCGGAGATCAGGGATCTAAAGGACCATCAAACTATAGTCGTGTCAAACACTTTGACGCACACATACTATGATCTGTGACATAAGATACATCACCCATCCCTATCCCCCCCCCTTATAACCCCCTTTCTTTTTTTTTTCTTTTATAGTTTCCCCTTTCTTCCTTATTTATTTCTTTTTTGTTCTTGATCTATCTGTTCTCAGTTGTTATACCGTAAGGTTCAAATTCATATACATGATTACTCTAAGATAATAATGATTCAGCCAAAAACATCCAGTTTGTGAAATACAGAGTTAAGAAACAATCTGTACCAAAGATTAGAATGTCATAACACAAGGAAGAAATGCCTAGATAGAATATATTAAGAAAAAGTAAACAGAAGGAGGCGCCAATGGTGCAGATCAAAAAGGTATTCAAAGTATCAAACTCATGTGAACACAAGGTACTCACAATAGGAGGAGGCACTCAGTTGTGCCAGTAGATGCAGGCTGGGTTTAACAGCAATCCAGCTGGCTGTAAAAGGGCAGCAAAAGGTGGCAGCTTCTCTATCAGCATCCGATGGAAGTAGATCTAAAAATGTAAGCAGAGGATAGAGGCGCCTATGGTGCAGGTAAATGATGGTACAATAAGTGCTGATCGCTCACTCTAACACAATGTACTCACATTTGTTGAAGGCACTCACTTGTGCCTATAGAGGCAGGCTGGATTTTAACAGCATCAGCCTGGCTGTGACAGGGTGGAAGAGGCTGTTTTCTGGTGTCAGAGTTCAGAGACTCTATAGTAGCATAGCAAGGTGGTACCATAATAACACTGAGAGTGGGTGTGTAATAAAAAATGGATTTATTAAAACATATAAAAAAATAAAAAGTTAGTCCACTCCTCAAAGTGTTAAAAACAACTGGTACATCAGGAATACATGCGACCGCGTTTCTCAGTTACAACTGTTTCATCAGGCATGTTTTTGGTAACAAATCTTATACTCCTTAAATAGGGCTATGCTACTCTGAAACACCCACATCCACCCCCCAACAATTAGCAAGCCATGTACCAATCTATCCTTGCTTACATTTTTAGATAGAATATATACTCTAATAACCTACTGTTAAATGGCTGATAATGCTTGATGAATCAAAGACAGTTCTAAGATAGAATCAATTTGCAGTGAATAATGATGTAGGGATGAGATAATTGTGTAACTATGTAACAATGCGGTTTGGCTAGGATTTTTCACTCTTATATCATTGAATACTTGTAATGCAATATCCCCCAAAATCAATAGACAACGGAAGAATAGATATTGTAAGTTATGTTAATTCATTTTATGCATTCTTGTTCTCTGAAAAATATAAAACAATAAAAAACTATTTAAACATAAATTTTAAAGTAAATTTTTTATTTCCTCATAGCAAAGCAGTGGGGCTCTATAGAACCCCAGACAGCCTCTACACCTCAGCTAGCTCTGCTGAGGTGCCTACCAGTCCTGCTGGTTGCCGGATGTAGAGAAAATCCGGTCTCAATCCAGAGCTGCCCGGTATCCGGTGACAGCTCTCACTGAGAACGCAGAGCCGCAAATTAAGTACGTCACACTTCCGCACTCAGGAAGTGATTAGTAAAAAAGCGTGCAAAAACAGAATTTTATGTTTACCTGATAAATTACTTTCTCCAACGGTGTGTCCGGTCCACGGCGTCATCCTTACTTGTGGGATATTCTCTTCCCCAACAGGAAATGGCAAAGAGCCCAGCAAAGCTGGTCACATGATCCCTCCTAGGCTCCGCCTACCCCAGTCATTCGACCGACGTTAAGGAGGAATATTTGCATAGGAGAAACCATATGTTACCGTGGTGACTGTAGTTAAAGAAAATAAATTATCAGACCTGATTAAAAAACCAGGGCGGGCCGTGGACCGGACACACCGTTGGAGAAAGTAATTTATCAGGTAAACATAAATTCTGTTTTCTCCAACATAGGTGTGTCCGGTCCACGGCGTCATCCTTACTTGTGGGAACCAATACCAAAGCTTTAGGACACGGATGAAGGGAGGGAGCAAATCAGGTCACCTAAATGGAAGGCACCACGGCTTGCAAAACCTTTCTCCCAAAAATAGCCTCAGAAGAAGCAAAAGTATCAAACTTGTAAAATTTAGTAAAAGTGTGCAGTGAAGACCAAGTCGCTGCCCTACATATCTGATCAACAGAAGCCTCGTTCTTGAAGGCCCATGTGGAAGCCACAGCCCTAGTGGAGTGAGCTGTGATTCTTTCAGGAGGCTGCCGTCCGGCAGTCTCGTAAGCCAATCTGATGAATGCTTTTAATCCAGAAAGGAGAGAGAGGTAGAAGTTGCTTTTTGACCTCTCCGTTTACCAGAATAAACAACAAACAAGAAGATGTTTGTCTGAAATCCTTTGTAGCATCTAAGTAGAATTTTAGAGCGCGAACAACATCCAAGTTGTGCAACAAACGTTCCTTCTTTCGAAACTGGTTTCGGACACAAAGAAGGCACGACTATCTCCTGGTTAATGTTTTTGTTAGAAACAACTTTTGGAAGAAAACCAGGTTTAGTACGTAAAAACCACCTTATCTGCATGGAACACCAGATAAGGAGGAGAACACTGCAGAGCAGATAATTCTGAAACTCTTCTAGCAGGAAGAAATTGCAGCCAAAAACAAAACTTTCCAAGATAATAACTTAATATCAACGGAATGTAAGGGTTCAAACGGAACCCCCTGAAGAACTGAAAGAACTAAGGTTGAGACTCCAAGGAGGAGTCAAAGGTTTGTAGACAGGCTTGATTCTAACCAGAGCCTGAACAAAGGCTTGAACATCTGGCACAGCTGCCAGCTCTTTGTGAAGTAACACAGACAAGGCAGAAATCTGTCCCTTCAAGGAACTTGCAGATAATCCTTTCTCCAATCCTTCTTGAAGAAAGGATAGAATCTTAGGAATCTTTACCTTGTCCCAAGGGAATCCTTTAGATTCACACCAACAGATATATTTTTTCCATATTTTGTGGTAAATTTTTCTAGTTACAGGCTTTCTGGCCTGAACAAGAGTATTAATAACAGAATCTGAGAACCCTCGCTTTGATAAGATCAAGCGTTCAATCTCCAAGCAGTCAGCTGGAGTAGGACCAGATTCGGATGTTCGAACGGACCTTGAACAAGAAGGTCTCGTCTCAAAGGTAGCTTCCATGGTGGAGCCGATGACATATTCACCAGATCTGCCTACCAAGTCCTGCGTGGCACGCAGGAGCTATCAAGATCACCGACGCCCTCTCCTGATTGATCCTGGCTACCAGCCTGGGGATGAGAGGAAACGGCGGGAATACATAAGCTAGGTTGAAGGTCCAAGGTGCTACTAGTGCATCTACTAGAGTCGCCTTGGGATCCCTGGATCTGGACCCGTAGCAAGGAACCTTGAAGTTCTGATGAGAGGCCATCAGATCCATGTCTGGAATGCCCCACAGTTGAGTGATTTGGGCAAAGATTTCCGGATGGAGTTCCCACACCCCCGGATGCAATGTCTGACGAATCAGAAAATCCGCTTCCCAATTTTCCACTCCTGGGATGTGGATAGCAGACAGGTGGCAGGAGTGAGACTCCGCCCATAGAATGATTTTGGTCACTTCTTCCATCGCCTAGGGAACTCCTTGTTCCCCCCTGATGGTTGATGTACGCAACAGTCGTCATGTTGTCTGATTGAACCGTATGAACTTGGCCCTCGCTAGCTGAGGCCAAGCCTTGAGAGCATTGAATATCGCTCTCAGTTCCAGAATATTTATCGGTAGAAGAGATTCTTCCCGAGACCAAAGACCCTGAGCTTTCAGGGATCCCCAGACCGCGCCCCAGCCCATCAGACTGGCGTCGGTCGTGACAATGACCCACTCTGGTCTGCGGGAGGTCATCCCCTTGCGACAGGTTGTCCAGGGACAGCCACCAACGGAGTGAGTCTCTGGTCCTCTGATTTACTTGTATCTTCGGAGACAAGTCTGTATAGTCCCCATTCCACTGACTGAGCATACACAGTTGTAATGGTCTTAGATGAATGCGCGCAAAAGGAACTATGTCCATTGCCGCTACCATCAAACCTATCACTTCCATGCACTGCGCTATGGAAGGAAGAGGAACGGAATGAAGTATCCGACAAGAGTTTAGAAGTTTTGTTTTTCTGGTCTCTGTCAGAAAAATCCTCATTTCTAAGGAGTCTATTATTGTTCCCAAGAAGGGAACCTCTTGTCACGGAGATAGAGAACTCTTTTCCACGTTCACTTTCCATCCGTGAGATCCGAGAAAGGCCAGGACTATGTCCGTGTGAGCCTTTGCTTGAGGAAGGGACGACGCTTGAATCAGAATGTCGTCCAAGTAAGGTACTACAGCAATGCCCCTTGGTCTTAGCACCGCCAGAAGGGACCCTAGTACCTTTGTGAAAATCCTTGGAAGCAGTGGCTAATCCGAAAGGAAGCGCCACGAACTGGTAATGCTTGTCCAGGAATGCGAACCTTAGGAACCGATGATGTTCCTTGTGGACAGGAATATGTAGATACGCATCCTTTAAATCCACCGTGGTCAAGAATTGACCTTCCTGGATGGAAGGATTGTTCGAATGGTTTCCATTTTGGATGATGGAACCTTGAGAAACTTGTTTAGGATCTTGAGATCTAAGATTGGTCTGAACGTTCCCTCTTTTTTGGGAACTACGAACAGATTGGAGTAGAACCCCATCCCTCGTTCTTTTAATGGAGCAGGATGAATCACTTCCAGAAGATAACCTTGGAAGACTATTTCTAGCGCCCAAGGATCCAGAACATCTCTTGCCCAAGCCTGAGTGAAGAGAGAGAGTCAGCCCCCCACCAAATCCGGTCCCGGATCGGGGGCCCGCATCTCATGCTGTCTTGGGAGCAGTGGCAGGTTTCTTGGCCTGCTTTCCTTTGTTCCAGCCTTGCCTTGGTCTCCAGGCTGGATTGGCTTGAGAAGTATTACCCTCCTGCTTAGAGGACGTAGCACTTGGGGCTGGTCCGTTTCTGCGAAAGGGACGAAAATTAGGTTTATTTTTGGCCTTGAAAGACCTAATCTGAGGAAGGGCGTGGCCCTTGCCCCCAGTGATATCAGAGATAAACTCTTTCAAGTCAGGGCCAAACAGTGTTTTCCCCCTTGAAAGGAATGTCAAAGCAATTTGTTCTTGGAAGACGCATCCGCTGACCAAGATTTTAACCAAAGCGCTCTGCGCGCCACAATAGCAAACCCAGAATTTTTCGCCGCTAACCTAGCCAATTGCAAGGTGGCGTCTAGGGTGAAAGAATTAGCCAATTTAAGAGCACGAATTCTGTCCATAATCTCCTCATAAGAAGAAGAATTACTAATAATCGCCTTTTCTAGCTCATCGAACCAGAAACACGCGGCTGTAGTGACAGGGACAATGCATGCAATTGGTTGTAGAAGGTAACCTTGCTGAACAAACATCTTTTTAGCAAACCTTCTAATTTTTTATCCATAGGATCTTGGAAAGCACAACTATCTTCTATGGGTATAGTGGTGCGCTTGTTTAGAGTAGAAACCGCCCCCTCGACCTTGGGGACTGTCTGCCATAAGTCCTTTCTGGGGTCGACTATAGGAAAACAATTTTTTAAATATGGGGGGAGGTACGAAAGGTACACCGGGCCTGTCCCATTCTTTATTAACAATGTACGCCACCCGCTTGAGTATAGGAAAAGCTTCGGGGGGCCCCTGGCCTCTAGGAACTTGTCCATTTTACATAGTGTTTCTGGAATGACCAGATAATCACAATCATCCAAATTGGATAACACCTCCGTAAGCAGAGCGCGGAGATGTTCCAACTTAAATTTAAAAGTAATCACATCAGGTTCAGCTTGTTGAGAAATTTTTCCTGAATCTGAAATTTCTCCCTCAGACAAAACCTCCCTGGCCCCCTCAGACTGGTGTAGGGGCCCTTCAGAAACAATATCATCAGCGTCCTCATGCTCTTCAGTATTTTCTAAAACAGAGCAGTCGCGCTTTCGCTGATAAGTGGGCATATTGGCTAAAATGTTTTGATAGAATTATCCATTACAGCCGTTAATTGTTGCATAGTAAGGAGTATTGGCGCGCTAGATGTACTAGGGGCCTCCTGTATGGGCAAAACTGGTGTAGACGAAGGAGGGGATGATGCAGTACCATGCTTACTCCCCTCACTTGAGGAATCATCTTGGGCATCATTTTTACTAAATTTTTTATGACATAAATCACATCTATTTAAATGAAAAGGAACCTTGGCTTCCCCACAGTCAGAACACAATCTATCTGGTAGTTCAGACATGTTAAACAGGCATAAACTTGATAACAAAGCACAAAAAACGTTTTAAAATAAAACCGTTACTGTCACTTTAAATTTTAAACTGAACACACTTTATTACTGCAATTGCGAAAAAGTATGAAGGAATTGTTCAAAATTCACCAAAATTTCACCACAGTGTCTTAAAGCCTTAAAAGTATTGCACACCAAATTTGGAAGCTTTAACCCTTAAAATAACGGAACCGGAGCCGTTTTTATATTTAACCCCTTTACAGTCCCTGGAATCTGCTTTGCTGAGACCCAACCAAGCCCAAAGGGGAATACGATACCCAATAATGCCTTCAGAAAGACTTTTCTATGTATCAGAGCTCCACACACATGCAGCTGCATGTCATGCTGTTCTCAAAAACAAGTGCGCCATACCGGCGCGAAAATGAGGCTCTGACTATGATTAGGGAAAGCCCCAATAGAATAAAGTGTCTAAAACAGTGCCTGCCGATATTATTTTACAAAAATACCCAGATTAAATGATTCCTCAAGGCTAAATATGTGTAAATATGATCGATTTAGCCCAGAAAATGTCTACAGTCTTAATAAGCCCTTGTGAAGCCCTTATTTACTGTGTGAATAAAAATGGCTTACCGGATCCCATAGGGAAAATGACAGCTTCCAGCATTACATCGTCTTGTTAGAATGTGTCATACCTCAAGCAGCAAAAGACTGCTCACTGTTCCCCCAACTGAAGTTAATTCCTCTCAACAGTCCTGTGTGGAACAGCCATGGATTTTAGTAACGGTTGCTAAAATCATTTTCCTCATACAAACAGAAATCTTCATCTCTTTTCTGTTTCAGAGTAAATAGTACATACCAGCACTATTTTAATATAACAAACTCTTGATTGAATAATAAAAACTACAGTTAAACACTAAAAAACTCTAAGCCATCTCCGTGGAGATGTTGCCTGTACGACGGCAAAGAGAATGACTGGGGTAGGCGGAGCCTAGGAGGGATCATGTGACCAGCTTTGCTGGGCTCTTTGCCATTTCCTGTTGGGGAAGAGAATATCCCACAAGTAAGGATGACGCCGTGGACCGGACACACCTATGTTGGAGAAAACTCTTTTTGCCGCTTTAGAAAAGATCCGCCCATCGTGGGCGTACAAAGCTGAACTTCCCGGCTGGCATTAACCTCCACTATGAAAGTAAAGCCGTCGAGAACAAGTAAAAAACACTACCACCCTGACCGGAACACACCAGAAACAAAAACCAAACTGAGCCTATTAAAAAATGAGTCCTCTCATCCCCAGTGCCTGCACAAACTACCTCACCTTATACTATTAACCCATAATAGGATTAATGCATCTTATGTCTCATACAGAGCTAACTGCTAAGTGCCATTTTTTTTTTTCTGCTTAGAAAAATAAATTTAGCACTTACCTTAATGTAAATCTGCCTGGCAGCAGGGCAGCTCACTAGGTTTGAGAGGCATTCTACCTCACATGGACCTGTGGAAAAAAAGAAACACTGGGTAATCTTACTCAGGCTTTCAAGTTAGGACAGCAACAACTATTTGGAAGGCGCAGTGAGGATTATACTCCACAAGTTCCCAATTGCTTAAAAGCCACCACTACTCTACTGAAGAGACTGACATGGCTATGGCTAAACCCCAGGAAGGAGCAGAACAAACTTGCTCCGCTTTAAAATAATAAAATCTTGATTGAAGGATCTTCTTTCAGACACCTAAACTTTACCACCTCCTTGCTTTTAACGTAGGCAAAGAGAATGACTGTGGTTGGAGGGAAGGGAAGTGATACTTAACAGCTTTGCTGTGGTGCCCTTAAAGTCCTCCTGCTGGCCAGGAGAGATATTCCCAATAGTAATTAGAGATGATCCGTGGACTCACTTTGTCATTAGAAAGAAATGTTGTGTTTCATGTCCCTTTAATACATTAATAAGTGACATATGTATTGTTATTAAAGGAAGGACAAAATGCACATATGATATATAAGTTATATCAAGTAAAAGATTAAAAGAATTTGATAGTGTTTGCCTGCTTATCTCTGTCTGTCTTTCTCTTGCTGCATGTTTCGCTCTTTCTCTGTCTAAAAATATGGAACTACTATGCACCTATACACACACACACGGACATAGACTTCACTTTCTCTAGCTCTAAAATTTCACTCCAATTAATCTGTGATTTGAGATTATCCAATGTCTTGATATTTTACATCCACTATATGGCACTATATTGAAATAGTTTCTATCTAGCATTCTAAAACACAGTGCTCTTATTTTACGTCATGCATGTTGTGAATCTGTTGCTACCTTCAGCTAGCTATGGAGACTGAATTACTATCTTCCCTCTAATTGCAATCCTATAACGGTACAGGACCGAAGCCAAGATGTTACATAAGCACATAAATATCGCTAGGCTTTATATCCACTTTTACAATCATGTTTTATATTCACCACATTTATATTTTTCATTATTGTCTTTTTTTTTTCTTACACAAATTCTGAAATATATCATGGTGCATTTAGATGGATTATTTACACTTTCAGATTACTCAAGTACAATCAATAGTAGCTTTACGTCTATGATTCTCTTATTGTTTTGGCAGACACACATCTAATTTGATTAAGACCCACAGTAAAATGTTCTTATATGCCGTGTATTATGTTTTTAAACACAATTTGCTGCACAGCTGCTATCACTGTTAATTCATATTTGGAGTATTTTATACAAGGTGTATTGCCATGACAACTGAATTCAAGACAACACTTCCAGTTTGCAGTTCTAAGTGCCAATGTATTCACTTAAGAACTAGGCACACCAATACATGTAGAGTTTGTGATCTTGGAGCATGTTTTAGGTGATTTTTGAAGTGAGGTACAATATCTTTTTTTTTTTTTTTTTTACCACAAACTACTACAATTCCTGTTCTCATCTGTATATATTCTCCTAGGAGTCTCCTTCTCTCTGCTTCTGTCTCTAGTTTCCTTTCATCTCCTGTTTTCAGGACTTTTCAGTGAAGCATTCCACCTAATCTCATATAGTGAATAAAGCACATCCAAATTAATTCCTTAAAGTTGGAAATCTGATATTCATGACAGATCAGGGCTACAATCAGCACTGACTCCATGCTACTTTCCCAAATTTTCCCCTTGGTCTGCTTATATTTATTACACATCGTGTAACAGCATCTCGTTATCTGTTGTAGCATTAAAATAAATATATTAAATAATAATAAAAATATCTGATAAAATATAAAAGCAGGAAACGTTCACTTTAACTATTGATTTAATATATTCTACAGTCCGAGCATCATAGTGGGTTGGAAAGTATTTCTCAAATCCCATAAGCTTACCTTATCCCCATTCATAAAGCGTTCTTTTTCCCGCAAATTGACATTATCAATTGATAAATTTTGCTCAGCTCGAGACTCAAATCCAACAGAACCATCACTGCGCCGAACAACACGGCCCTTCCTGCCTGTCATCTGTTGAAAAGAACCGAAGACCATCATTTATTTATTTACTGTTTTGTTTGGTGGGAGGAAGTAATTATGCCATATATGCACGGGCTGTTGGGTTTTTTCTTACCTCTGCCACATACTCCGGACCCCCAAACTGATCAATAAGTTCATCCAGAGTATTCAGTGGAAGTTCCTTCCCCAGCTCTTGCACCTTGTTTAGTAGGTCCATTTTCATGTGTTCTATTTGCTCTGGTCCTAAGAGGTAAATTCTGAATGAAAAACATTCCTCACAGCTTCAATCACTTTCCATTGACCAACTTCTACAGTCCCCTTCATTCAGCTACATTTAATACTTAATCAACCTCTTTCTGTTCATGGCCTTCAAAAAGCAGCATTGACTGGTTTTTGCCTTATCCCCATCTCCCCATTCCCTTTTCTTTAACTTTTTTCCCACTTTGACTCTTTCACTTCAAGTCCGCCTTTCCAGTCATACCCTCTGCATGGAGTGCTGTTCTCTCTCTTTAGATTTTTATGCAATTTAATCCCCCCTTTATTTTCCTTCATGGCTATCTTTCTAGTCTACATCATCCTCTGTAGAAGCTTCTTAACCCAGTCACACAAGCTCACCGCGGTCAGGAAGTATATGGCCATTTACTGTGTGGTCTACAAAGATGACATCATCATTATCCTGCAGGGATTCTGGGGATGAATTGAAGTCACTGTCCAAATCCGAGTCTGAACTGCTTTCCTCACTAATCCGAACCACTCCCAGAGAATCACAACGAGATTTTACAGTACGGAATTTTGTGCGTCCTGTGGAAACCAATAAAACAGTTCCTTTAAATAGGAACAAGATACATGGAAGGTGGATGTTCAAATTGGACTACAGCAAAAAAGGAATTAAAGGTCACTGCACCAAAAATGAAAAAATATGTATAAATCAAGGGGAAAAAAACATGTAAAGTAGGCTTGGGGCCCACAGTTGTGTTGTTCACAGAGGATGGGTGACTAATAAAATATTGCAGTAACGTACCATGAAGGGAATTGGAGGAGAATAAAAAAAAAATATTCATGGAAAGGGAAATAAGCTACAATGTAATACTTGGAAAAGTGTGACAGTAAGAGGTGAGGGAAACATGACAGCACATAAAACTGGGGATGATTCATTATCATTGCATTAATATCAAGTCACCCATTGGTGGTAGAAACGTCAAACAAAAAATGAACAGGACGCTCCTTTCTCCTCCTTGCCATCCACTCTCTTCCACCCTCCCTCCAGTTTTATCATTTAGCAAAGAGAAAGAAGAAAGCGTAGTTCAAGAAGCAAATAAAGCCAGATGAAAAAAAGGTGAAAGCAACAAATAGAAAGTCTGCATGTGCTGACACTCCGAACATGAAAGAATCTTTTAACAGTAAGTATAAAATTACATTTTGTGTTCTTACAGAACGTAAAGGGATATGAAACTCAAAATGTTATTTTGTGATTCAGATAGAACATGCAACAACTTCTTTCTAATTTACTTCTATCATCAAATTATATAGAATAGTATAGAAAGCAAATTTGATAACAGAAATAAATTGGCAACTTTTTAAAAATTGTTCAAATTCATTAACAGTGGGTTAGTACAAAGCAGGGAGCATAGTTTCTGGCAATTATAAGCTTATAAGTAGCATTGAAAGTTAGAGACATTAAAGTCTAAAAATGTCTATCATACATATGGAAAAGCACTTGCTTTAAGCATGTTCATTTTTAAAAATAAAACAGTGACCCACAAGCATAAAACAAAAGTGTTTTTCCCAGTATGAGTATACAAACATACATTTTACAAAACAAACACATAATGAACAGTCTTAGAGGCAACACAGAGATAAATGACTTTAATGTATTTTAACCACTGCTAGAAACTATCCATGCTAAAAATGCAAGTCTGAGCTAAAAAAAACCTACAAGTTGGAACATAAGGGCCCAGCAAACTCTGAATACATTTTTTACTTAGCAGGAATGCGCACATACAACTCTTAACATTTAAATGTAAATATAATTATGAAAACCCAGATGTAAAAATTTGAATTTGTTCGTCCATTCTTTCACAAACCACAGGATGGAATAAGAATCTCTGTCAGTGTACAAGAGAGAATGGAAAGCCCTCTCAATTAAGCTGAGATCCTACACTTTCCACATTTGTGAGTGTAATGAGAATAGATTTAAGTTGACCAAGGGCTGACAGAGTGACCTATATAAAACGTTTTTCAGAGGAACCATGTGAAGCCAGGTCTATAAAAGGATTCTGTTGACAGAGCTGAGCATTAGCCTCTGATAAGGATTTAATCTTTGAGAGAGCACTGAACTAACATTTACTGACAGGGGTGAGATTAATCTCTAGAGGAGGATTCTATAGTCTGTTTACAAACTTTACAGCATGTTAAGTGTCTGGACATTAGGTCTCTAGAGGAAGGAAATTGCTCTGTTGTTCCTCTAGTCAGGACTGAAAACTGGAAGGCCTCCCTTTACAAAGTGTGGGATCCATAACTGATTCTGGGTTAGCATAAGAGCTTCAGGAGGTACAATAGGGCATAAGAATTTGCAGGAGAGAGATTTTGTATTTGCACATATTTTAAGTTTGTCATGGTTCTGTTGTACAATAACAGGAAGAATATCCCCCTAACCACTTATTTCAGACTAGACTAATTAGAACAAAGAAGAGTGAATGCAAATATGTATTAAATATAAAAAAGCTGCTGAGACAAAGAGCATGCAGTTCTTCCATTAAAAAAAAAAAACAAAATTATGCTCACCTGATAAATTCTTTTCTTTCCTGGCATGGAGAGTCCACAAATCCATGCAATTACTAGTGGGAATTCAAGAGGCAAAGAATACCTCAGCAAAGCTGTTAAGTATCACTCCCACTTCCCATAAACCCCCCAGTCATTCAGTCGAAGGAATATGGAAAAAGAAAAGGACACAAGGGTATAGAGGTGCCTGAGGTTTAGTGTTGACAGAAGCCGTCTTAAAACTCTCTATGCCAGGAAAGAAAATAATTAATCAGGTAAGCATACATTTTGTTTTCTTTCCAATGGCATGGAGAGTCCACAAATACATTCATCTACTAGTGGGAACCAATACCCATGCTAGAGGACACAGAATGCACCACCTCTTGAAGTAACTTTCCCCTCCCAAAAGAAGCCTCAGCTAAGGCAAAAAACATTGAATTTGAAATTTTTTTGAAAAGGAGTGCAATGAGGACTAAGTGGCTGCCTGCGGATCTGTTCCACAGAAGCCTACTTCTTTAAAAAACCAGGAAGAAGGAGACAGCAATCGTGGAATGAGCCATAACCCTCTCAGGAGACTGTTGTCCTGCAGTCCTCAAAGCCAACCAATAACACTTCTCAAACAAAAAGAACAAATCGAAGAAGCTACCACAACAAGGACAGTAGATTGTCTAAAAATCTCTAGTTGCCTGCAGAAAGAAACTTCAGAACACACACAAGATCCTGGTTATGCAACAGACATTCCTTATGAGCAGAAGGAGTAGGACAGAACGAAATAACAATTTCCTGATTTATATTGCGTTCCGACACTAGCTGAGGAAAAAATCCCAAGTTGAAATGAAAGACCGCCTTATCCGCATGAAAAATAAGGTAAGGGAGACTCTATAAGCAGAAGAAAGGCGAGAAGGAAAGATAACCTTCTAAAATAATAATTTAATATCAATAGAGAGCCTAAAAATATGTATTAAAATAGTATAAAGATACTTTCTTATATATACTATATATAAAAGTATCTTTATACATATTTTATACATAATTTTATACATTTTTCATACACATTTTTATACATATCTCTCTATACACAATTTGATACTTATAACTACACATCTCTGATGTAATTTCTTTTTTAAATATTTCTATATATAGCCCCGCTATTCTGAAAGCTGGTTTTTAATGTACATTCTGTATCTCTGTACCCTCATAACATTTATATATATATTTTCATTTTGTAAATTTCATATATTTGTAACACCCAATATTCGCAGAAACGGTTTCCCATTGCCTATTAATAATAGGACTTAAACAAGCATTTTCCTCAGATGTATCAACAAATGCTCTTTATTATGGTAAAAATAACCAAAACTTTTACACCTTGGCAACATTATACATATCATAGAGAGACTACCTAACTATGAATGCCTTTATAAAACTTTACTCAATAATCAACTGCAAAGACACAAATTATCTATTCAAAAGGATCTTTTAAACCCCGTGTATAAAGCAACAACAATTAGGATCAAAACAATGCCTTTAAAAAAGAACTGAACAACATCACTTTATAAGTCACACCTTGAAACAGCGGAACAACAAAAATCATGAAAAAGGGACAATAAAGGTGTTAACAAGATTGAATCCACATGGATCCTGAGCGATAAATAGTAGTATTGCACATACAGGTACTTGCTTGACAAAGGCTGTAGTTGGCGTCCGAAACGCGTTGCAGTAACCTGTATGCCGAACATGCTTTCTAAGTTTGAACCCTCTCGCTTGCCGTAGAGTCATAAGAGCCTAGTCACGTGGACGGAGAAACCGATGGAATTACCGTCACAACGCTAGAGCAGTGGTTCTCAACCAAAGTGACCTCAAGGCCCGGTAAATTTTAGCTGGACATGTCCAGGGCCCGGTAGTTATATATATATATATATATATATATAATATATAGTAGGCAGCAGGGATTTGCCCCATCAGTAACTAAGCATTCAGTGTGAGTTTAGTGGGGGCCCTGAGTGTGGGGGTCTGTCGCTGTGAGGCCATGGAGTGTGTGTGGTCTGGTCCTGGAGGTTCGGGGCCCTTTCTTTGGCCCTTAATGTTGGGGGTCCTGCTCTGGAGGTTGATAGGGCCTTTTGTGGTTAGGGCAGGGAGGCTATCCATGTTCATTTGCATAAATTTGAATACATTTGGGTCAGTGTGAGACAGTTTTCCTGGGGCCTTGATTGGTCTCAGTCTGCCCCTTGTGTGCAGTGGGGTAAGAGTGTGCAGTGGGGGCATGACAGGTCAGGGCCCACCAGCAGGGCTATCAACGGCCCGGTTACTGGCCACGGCCCGGCTGTTTGAGAAACCAGGCGCTAGAGGACTACACAGACTTCCAAGATCGGATGGTAAGAGTTTGCAAACAAACGGATGTGTCTAATTAAAAGACATCATGGACTAACACAGCCATCGACTTCACAAATTGAGGTATTTCTGTACCATAGATATACCATTACCTCCACGCCTGGAGCTTTACTTTTAAACAGACCGCTTGATGGCCCTAACAAAGTGACTGTTTAAAGGTTTTTAAACACGGAGTACTTCATTTGTTATAGAAATTGTATCAAGGTTGGCCACCTACAAGTTACTTCTTTATATTTTGACTGTTTTTTATTTAATTTAATTTATGAAATGGGATAAGATGCCCCTGTCTGACAACACTTCATTTTATCTGTGCTTATATTAAAATCGATCATATTCCACCTTTAGTGATATTTTTTGTATATATGGTTTAGTGAGATCCTTTGTATATATAGTACAGACTCTTTTGGAATTCTTGCACACAAGATTTGTAGAGAGTTTATTATCATTTCAATTTCTCTCAATTCTTTGATTCTCTCGTCACAATATATAAATTAATCTCTCTCCTTGGTAATAGCGACTTTAGTGCTTTTATCCCCTCCCATTTTTTGTGCGTTTATATCTCCAAGTAGACAGCTTCAGAGAATCAAGGTTTGTGGATGTAGGAAAGGACCCTGAAGTAGAAGATCCTTCCTCAGAGGGAAATTTCCACTGGGAGAAAAAAAAAGACAACCTCTCTACCTGATTCGCAAACCAAAGTCTGAGAGGCCAAGCTGGATCGATTAGAATTACCGAAGCCTACTTACTGTTTGTATATCAAGGAAGGAGAGCAAACGAGGTAACAGGTAAATGAGACCGAAGTCCCAAAGAACCACCAGAGCTTCGACCAATCTGCTTGCGGATCTCTTTGATCTTGACCTGTAAATTGGAAGTTTGGCATGTAGACCAGACGCCCTCAGATCAACTCTGCACAGATAAACCGCTTTCCCAGTGTCCCACCCCTGGGATGCGGAAGGCAGATATGAGGCAATTGTGAGATTCCGCCCACAGGAGAATGCGAGTCGTCTCCTTCATAGCTAAGGAACTCTGTGTACCTCCCAGGAGGTAGATATACGCCACTGAAGTAAAGATTGTCCAATCGGAATCTGATATTTATTGGGAGGGCAGACTTCCCAAGTCCAAAACCCCTGAACTCTTAAGGAACCTAATGACATGCAAAGGGAATGTAAATCAGCTACAGCTGGATTCGAAATCCCAAACCCTCTGGTTACTAATGCATAAGCTATTTACCAGACCACTAAAGCTTCCCAAACTGTATCCAGGGCCTAAAACTGCATCCATGGTCCACAATCTCCCAGGATGGTCTCAGGAAGCATGTACCCTGGGACATATGGGTCCCCTGAGAGAACCACCAGTACAGTGAATCTCTCGACCAGATGTCTAAGACTATCCCCTGAGAGAGGCCCGAGAGATCTTGTCAACGCTGATTGCTAAAGGAGCTGTTAATATGAGTCGGGATGGTGTTGCAAAGGGAAGCTTCCCCTGCATCTCCAGACTCTAACGTTCACCCAGACCCTCAAGTTGAGAAGCTTAAAGGGCTACTTAAACTCCTGTCCATAGCGTAGGGTAGAACCCCTAATAAGAGACCTCAGATATTCTGGAACCTCTCTGCCACTCCTGTGACGAAAGAAAAAGAATGACTGGGGATGAGGGGAGTAGGGGAGGTATTTAAGCTTTGGGCTGGGGTGTCTTTGCCGCCTCCTGGTGGCCAGGTTCTAATTCCCACTAGTAATTAAGGAAGCCGTGGACTCTCCTCCCCTTTAGATGGAAACGATATTAATGTAAAATTATATAGTACCAAAAATATTTGGCACAACGCAGTAAGCACCATAATCTCCTCACTATGAGAGAGAATGAAATTGCACCTTAAAATGAAAATAGAGAAAAGCCATAAACTAAAGCATTTTAAAAGAGCTGCCACCAGATGGTGGCAAATACAAGGGGAAACTCACTATTATCTAGAGAAAACACTTTATGAAAAATAAAAGTGCAGACATATTGGATCTTAGGAAGAAAAAAAAATGCCCTCAATAAAGCTTATCAAACTCATTGCTCTTTGTGTAGATAAGTCCATCTTAGTAACCCATTCAAATAAAGTATCATTAAAAATCTGCAGCCCGCAGATCCTCACTCACCTGTTAAGTAAAAACAGAGGTGCCGCATATACAAAAATAAACGTAATCAGGCAAGATAGAGCACAATACTAACGCTCTGAAAACCTACGATCTCCAAGTAAGAGATTACTGAAAAAGTGCTACCGGATGCAGAGCTCATCACTGTCAGACTAGCAACAGAGGCGCTATTGATCCGCCCACAATGGTGGGAACATACTACGCATCCCAGCAAGTCAGAACTCTAAAAAAAACAACATATGGCGTGAAAAAAGGCAAGTCCGACTAGGTCCTAGCATGCAAAATGAACTCACTGCCGCGATCGCAAACAGCAGGGAAGGAGATAGACCATGACAGGCAAAACAGCCTAAGTGAATAAAAGCCTATGACATAATGCAAAATAACCAAGGCGCAGGAAAAAAACCTCTACACAAAGCAGGCTCTAACTGCACAATCAACAGTACAATCCCTCAGCAATTTAGTAATAAGAGGGAAAGAGAAGAGACACAAACACATACTGTGCCCTTACAAATATATAATCCCCTATTTGTAGAAACCACCCATACAGGGTAATAAAGTGGGTTATATCCTCAGAATGAGAGCTGGTCCTCACATACAATAAAGCCTGGGTCCATACAGAAATGCCCGGCGATGGAAGCGGCAAATCCCTGACCATATAACTGCTCAGCCGCAAAATATTTTAAATTATCAGATATATATTTTTAAAAGATAGACCCCATCTGAAGGTAGCAGGTCCCACTAGGTCCCTGATTGTCCCAGTCCTTCTTCCATGATATTTCTGATAGCTATGAAATATATATTTGAAAGGACTTACCCTCCAGGGTCCTTCAGCTGTGGAGCAGTCACAGCACATCCAGGTCTGTTAGCCTCATCTGACCACTGACAGGCACCTGAAGATACAAGAAAAGCAGAGTAACCAACCCTTGTTTTCTATAAAGGGGTGAGCATAAATTGTTGAAGTTAAAGGGACACTGTACCCAAATTTTTTCTTTCATGATTCAGATAGAGCATGCAATTTTAAGCAACTTTCTAATTTACTCCTATGATCAAATTTTATTCATTCTCTTGGTATCTTTATTTTAAAGGCAAGAATGTAAGTTTAGATGCCGGCCCATTTTTGGTGTACAACCTGGTTGTCCTTGCTGATTGGACAGCACCAATAAACAAGTACTGTCCATGGTTCTGAACCACAAATTGGCTGACTCCTTAGCTTAGATGCTTTTTCAAATAAAGAAAGCAAGAGAACGAAAGAAAAATTGATAATAGGAGTAAATTAGAAAGTTGCTTAAAATTGCCTGCTCTATATGAATCACAAAAGAAAAAAATTGGGTTCAGTGTCCCTTTAAAGTAAGGACTACCTCACCGACCTCCAGCAGCTAATAGCCACCATTACTCTTACTAAAGAGGATTACATGGACACAGCATTGCCCCAATCCTTGCTTGCATGCAAAAGTACCCATTAAAGGATTAAAAACTTGATTTTCTGCAGACAACATCTTCACACATCCTCCCTGATGTACAAGGCAAAAGAATGACTGGGGGGGTTTATGAGAAGTGGGGAGTGATACTTAACAGCTTTGCTGGGTGTTCTTTGCCTCCTCCTGGTGGCAAAGAGTTGAATTCCCACTAGTAATTGAATGGATTCGTGGACTCTCAATACTATTGGAAAGAAAAAATGAGCTCCAGCTTCAGTACTTGGTCAATAATCAAAGCTTCTGACCAGCTTGAGTCTAGATCCCACTGAGGACACAGACAGACAGTTTATGTGAGGGCAACACAAAGTATGTAGTACTTTGTTTTGTTTTAAAAGCCAGCTAAAGATTGCACTGAGGTATAAGGGCATAAGTGTTACCTTCAAATACAGAAAAACTTGCAAAAAGACGCAGGATGTTATTGCCCCGGGTTCTAGCTGAGATGGAGGACTACTGTGAGGGCAAAAGCATAAGCCAACTTGCAAATCCTGCAACCATATTGTAAAGCACAGCCATACACTTTCTTAGGTTTGTAGGGGTATACAGAGTGGCCAGACATAATGTGAGTGCAGTGATTGCAGGGCCTAGATGTAATGCATAACAGCAAGTCCTCAGGCCCAAACCAAAATGTTCAGGAAGGATAAGTGAGAAGCTCAGTGCCATTGATTCCTGTAGCAAGACCCTTGTAGTTCAGAAGAGTGGAGTAGGGATTTAAAGATACTGTTATATGATGCTAACTATGGAGCCCATACAATTCCTTTGCATGGAACAGAGGGAACAGAGAGAGGCCAGAGCTAGGTCACTGAAACAAAATATCCATATAAAGAGAAATGCAGACTATGGAGTCGAGCTCCAGATAAAGTTCCATTCTCCAAGTAGAACCTTCAAAACTCTGGAGACAGAGAGAGATATTAGTGGGTGGGAAAAAGAGGCTTCATTTATTTTGAATTTCTGCCTTTCTCAAAGTGGTGGCCCGATATCAACCCAATTGCAATAATATATCTTCTGCTTCATGTTCTGTCACAAATAGCGTTTAATGAAAATTGCTGTTATAAAAATAAATGAATAAATAAAAAGATAGCAATGGAAGGGCTGTATTACTTACTTTTTCGCTTCAGTAGACCCTTTTCTCTCGTTTCCTCTTGGTTGAGGGGAAGTGTTTCTGGATTAAAGACTTGAAGACACCCCTGTTGTAAGAAACAAATTAACAACGTTAGTCCATATAATTGCAAATAATCCTCTTCTCTGGTTACATGTGAAATAGAATACAGACTTTAAAAAATTCCAAGCACAGGTGTCTAATAATAATAGTGGCTTTATGATTTATAATAATAGTATTTCACTACAGAAATTCTCCTTCTCCCTGAGGTTAACAAGCACTTTGCTGAAATAAAGTCCGGAGAAGCAACACCTTTACCACCCTCTTATATCCTGAGAGCTCAGGTATAGCTCTGCCTATTGTTAGTAAGGTTACTATAATAAGATCCATTATCCAGTTTAAGGGTTACACTATGTTTGCATTTTTTCTTTGAGGCTATATCTGGCGGAATCTACGTGGCAAATTACAATATTTTGACTATATATTTTCTCTTTTAATACACTGTGTTATATTGTAATTTTTTTGCAATTTATGTCTTTTTGGGTTGTCTGTGTCTATATGTATCTTTGCAGGTGTCTAATATACTTACTCTGCAGCTGACACAAAACAATCAAGGTGACCATCGTTCTCGTCCATTACTTCTCGTGTCCGAGCCTCCCCCGTGGACTGCAGACCAATGACAACACACTGCATGTATGAGAAAAAGGAGTGAAAATTGTCCTTTTTATACACCGTGACCACAACTCTATTTGTAAACTACTAATCATACATGAAAAACAATACACAATCAACATCACTTCTGCAGTTCTACATCCATAAGCTTCAAGTATACAGTGGCAGAACACAAAATATATGTCACAATTACTGCACTCTCCATTTAAGGGAAGGTTTAGGCATATCTCCACTAGAATATAGAAAGTTAATGATTCTGACAGAGGCAAGAACTCAGGCGGGAAATCACAGCTTGTTAACCGCGCTTGATGACTAACATTGTCTAACCATGCTCTAGGACAGTAATGGCGAACCTTGGCACTCCAGAACTACATTTCCCATGATGTTTAGGCACTCTGAAGTCCAGTTGAGCATCATAGGAAATGTAGTTCTGAAACATCTGGCGTGCCAAGTTCGTCATCACTGTTCTAGGATCTTAATAGACTCACTAGATTGAGACAGGTAATTCAAAGATAGATATATTTTTGGACATGTGCATTTGTTTTCGTACGAAAAAGGAAATTTATGCCTACCTGATAAATTTGTTTCTTTTACGATATGACGAGTCCACGGATTTCATCCTTACTTATGGAATATCGCCTCCTCGTCAGCAGGAGGAGGCAAAGAGCACCACAGCAGAGCTGTATATATAGCTCCTCCCTTCCCTCCCACTCCAGTCATTTGACCGAAGTTAGGAAGAGAAAGGAGAAGCCAAGGTGCAGAGGTGACTGAAGTTTAACAAAAATAAATACCTGTCTTAGAAAATGACAGGGTGGGCCGTGGACTCATCATATCGTAAAAGAAACAAATTTATCAGGTAAGCATAAATTTCCTTTTCTTTTACAAGATATGACGAGTCCACAGATTTCATCCTTACATGGATACAATACCAAAGCTATAGGACATGGATGAAAGGGAGGGACAAGACAGGAACCTAAACGGAAGGCACCACTGCTTAAAGAACCTTTCTCCCAAAAACAACCTCAGACGAGGAAAAGTATCAAATTTGGAAAAAGTGTGAAGAGACGACCAAGTTGCAGCCTTGCAAATCTGTTCAACAGAAGCATCATTTTTAAATGCCCATGAAGAAGCCACAGCCCTAGTAGAATGAGTTGTAATTCCAAGCCTGGTTGGGTCTCCAAGTAGGCTTGGCTTGTGAATAATTCCCTTCCTGTTTAACAGAAGAGGAAGGGGGGACTCCTTTGAAATTACGAAAAGGAACGAAAATTACTCTGTCGTCCCCTTTGCTTAGATATTTTGTCTTGAGGGAGGAGATGACCCTTACCTCCCGTAATATCAGAAATTATTTCTTTCAAGTCAGGCCCGAATAGGGTCTTTCCCCTGAAAGATATAGCCAAAAGCTTGGATTTAGAGGATACATCCGCAGACCAAGATTTTAACCATAAAGCTCTTTGTGCTAAGATGGAGAATCTCGAACTCTTAACCGCTAATTTGGTGATCTGAAAGGAAGCATCCGTAATAAAAGAATTAGCCAGCTTAAGGGCCTTAATTCTGTCCTGTATTTCCTCTAAAGAGATCTCAGTTATAGAAGACTCTTCTAGAGCGTCAAACCAAAAAGCAGCCGCAGTCGTGACTGTTATAATGCAGGCCATTGGCTGCAATAAAAACCATTGATGAATATAGAGTTTTTTGAGAAGACCCTCCAACTTCTTATTCATGGGGTCTTTGAAAGCACAACTGTCTTCGATAGGAATAGTTGTACGCTTTGCCAGCGTAGAGATAGCTCCCTCCACCTTAGGGACCGTCTGCCAAGAGTCCCGAACGGTGTCAGCTATAGGGTACGTTTTCTAAAAATATGGGAAGGGGAGAACAAGATACCCGGTCTTTCCCATTCCCTTGGAATAATTTCCGAAATTCTCTTAGGAACCGGAAAAACATCGGAATAAGAAGGGACCTCTAAGTATTTGTCCATCTTACTCAATTTCTCTGGTGGGACCACAATGGAGTCAAAGTCGTCCAGAGTCACCAAAACCTCTCGCAGCAACAGACTGAGGTGTTCAAGCTTAAACCTGAAGGACATGACGTCCGAATCTGTCGGGGGCAATGCACTTCCTGAGTCAGACAGTTCCCCCTCAGACAGGGCCTCCCTACCTCCCAATTCAGAGCCCTGGGAGGGTACATCGGAGATAGCCATCAAAACATCAGAAGTCGCAGGGACCACATGGGCCTCTGTCCTACTGCGTTTGTCTTGTAAAACTGGCAACTTAGATAAAACTTCTGTCAGAGTGGATGACATAACTGCAGCCATATCCTGCAGAGTGAATGAAGTGGACGCAGTTGAAGAACACGGAGTCAATTGAGCGGGCGTTAAAGGTTGTGACGCTTGGGGAGAAATTTGCGGCATACCCTGAGTCTCATCAGGCTGAGAAACATCCTTAGATACACTTGCATTAAAGAAAATGTGTTCTTTAAACTGTAAGGCCCCCTCAGTACATGAGGGACAAAAAGGAATAGGGGGTTACACATTGGCATCTAAACACATAGAACATGTACTTTCCTGAAGTTCAGCCATGACAAACAAACCAGCAATAGCAATATTGGTCGTTTTTTTAAACTGAATTCAAAGTAAGTAAAAAGCAAACACTTATAGAGATTGTTTTGAAACACAAGTATACTGCGTCTTTAAAAAAAAAAAAATCGCATTAATTTTTCTGCTCCGCAAAAAAACATGTAACAGGGAGCACTATAAGACTTTTAGTAAATTTTGTTTTATCTGCACAGTCTAACTATGCATAACGTTTAGTGACAAACTTTAGCAATTGCACCTCGCCACAGCTCTGCTGCGGCGCCTACCTGCCCCCACAAGACACTTAATGATACTCCGTGAACGGCGCTCCCAAGACCGCTTGTGATAATTGCAAACACAAGCAGACTTAGGCCACACCGGAGCCCCGAGACATGCTGCTCAAAGACAGGATCCGGATAGTAAATGCGCGTCGGAGCGTGCGAAAGCTAAGCCCCGCCCATCGTGTGCGCAACTAAAGTCCCCGGCTACAGTAAGAACCGCATGGGAAATAAAAATGTCGGTATCTTATAAAGAGTACCTTAAATCACCAATGTGCCCCTCAAAATAAAAACACACTCTCCTGTCCAACCATTGTATTAGCAACAGTTAAAGTTAGGACACTTTGCTGCTCATGCCACAATCTGCCAGCGTCAAGCCCACAGAAAATAGCCACCGGTTAACCCTTTATAGGTCACTGATTATTCTGAATTTCCAAATAAAAAAGGGGTACCTATGCACACAATTTGACCCTGTGCAAACTGATTACCCCTTCCTGGTACAGGGAATAAGTGCCAGTCTATTCTGAGATACTTCAGTCTCCCCAGAAGTAAATGACTGTACATACCTCAATGCTGATCGCAGTATGAAGCTGTCCCACACAATGAAGATGTTACTTTTCCTGTCCTCCAGCACATCTGTGGGGACAAACAGGGTCTTAGATAACATCTGCTAAGACCATCAGCAGGGTAGCAATCAATATGGGAGTGTTAGAAAGAATGAAAATCTCCCCAGTCCATTGCTGAAAAGCCTGAAGCTCTAGCCCTGAGAAAAATAGCACACACTGGTACCATTTAAAAATAATAAACTCTTGATTGAAGAATCTAAACCAACACCTCATTTTACCTCTTCCTATCACTAACACAGGCAAAGAGAATGACTGGAGTGGGAGGGAAGGGAGGAGCTATATATACAGCTCTGCTGTGGTGCTCTTTGCCTCCTCCTGCTGACCAGGAGGAGATATCCCATAAGTAAGGATGAAATCCGTGGACTCGTCATATCTTGTAAAAGAAATTAGATTTTTGTTTTAGTAAACGAAAACAAAAATCCAAATTAATGCACCAACTAAAAAATTAAAGAAAATGAAAAATACTGACGAAATTAGTCAGTATTCATTTCCTATAGTTTTTTTTATGGGTTAAATACTTATCTTAAAGTTAGTGCAGGTCCTGGGAACAGAGAGTGTTAGGCCAGGTGTTAGCACGGCTGTGGCAAGAAGAGGATCGGGTTAGCGCGTTCTCCAGAACTTTTTACCTGTTGCTGCTAAACATTTACATTTGTTTATCGAAAACTATTTTAAAATGTTGAATGAAAATTCGATTTTCTTTTCGTTTTAAACAAATGAAAACTGAATAGTGCAGGCAACGAATATTCGGGAAACAAATTTCCTTGAATATCCTAAATAACTCTAATGCCGCCAACTTCTTTTTTTAACTTTTTTTTTTTTTAACTTTTATATACACCAATGAGCACTAATCAAACTTATCATACACATAATTTAGTAATTTACTTACAAATCATTTGTTTTCCATTAAATTAACTGTATCAAGCCCTCCTTTTTCTTATGGGTGTACACATTAAGAGGACATGAAAGCCAACATTTTTTTTTTATTATTTAAATAGATTGCGCAATTTTAACAACATTCCAAATTACTTCTATTACCAAATATACTTAATTATCGTTCATTATGTTTGTTGAAGAAGCAGTAATACACTCCTGGGAACTAGCTGAACACATGCCTAATGTATTGTGAAATAAAAGAATAATCTTTTTAGATAACCTGCTTAAGTGCTCAACTGCTGCACTTGTGTTTAATGTCCTTTTAAGTTACCAGGGTAACTAGGATACATAGCACTTCCCCGTTCCAAAGATCACTGCACATTGTTCTATAACAAACTGCCAGCTGAGGTAAGATCTTGGGACGAACTATTAACAGCTATATCACTGACTATCTCTGTGGTCTTTTTACCACCACACAGGCCCAGTGTGAGGAGTGGTATTGGGGATTGTGAGATTCTCATATTAAAAGGTCTTTCTAAAGCCAAAAAAACCCCCACATGTTGTAATCTGTAAGAATGTAATTTCAGCATTACTGATCCCAACTGTGAGATTAAACCCAGCAAATGAATTATGCACATAGGTAAACTCCTGCTTGGATGCCACAAGTATTGCAGTTCCCAAGCAGGAAACTATCTGTGATCCAATGAGAAGCAGCAGTTGAACAACCCGCCAATCACGGCTGTGTTATACGCAGGAACTGCAATACTTGTGGCTCCCAAGCCAGACTTTAGTTAGCTAGGGTGAGTAATGCAAACATGACATGTTCTAAAGAATTAAGAGTTTGTCAAATTTGCATAATAATATTCCTTTAAATGATGACAGTGATGTAAGTCATAAGGTAACTGCAATCTTGGGATTTTGAAAACTCAAGCTAATGAGAAACATTAAGGAATGCAATAAGTAACAGATGGCAAATCAACAGGAAGAAATGCCATACATTACACAATATGATAACTGCTTCATGTGAGCAGTCTTCAGAGAAAGACTGAGGAGATTAAAGGGACAGTAAAGTCAAAATTAAACTTTTAGGATTCAGATAGGACATGCAATTTTAAACAACTTTCCAATTTACTTTTATCATTAAATTTTGCTTTGTTCTCTTGGTGTTTATTGAAAGCTAATCCTAGGTAGGCTCAAACTGATTTCAAAGCCGTTGAAGGCCGCCTCTTATCTAAGTGCATTTTTACAGTTTTTCAGTTAGAGTTAGTTCAAGTGTGCCCTATAGATATCATTGTGCTTTCTCCCATATAATTATTTATGAGTCAGCACTGATTGGTTAAAATGCAAGTCTGTAAAAAGCACTGAGATAAGGGGGCAGAGTCTACAGAGGCTTAGATACGAGGTAATCTCAGAGGAAAAAAGTATATTAATATAACAGTGTTGGTTATGTAAAACCAGGGAATGGGTAAAAGGGTTTAGATTTTTAAACAAACATTTTCAAGTAGACTGTCCCTTTAATGCATGACTCAAACATTATTGTTTTAGTTCTTCTGATCTCTCAACATAAACACTTCTCAAATTTCCTCATAAAATGTTTAATTATGCAAAGTGAAAGAAAAAAAAAACAACAACTTTGCAATGCACTTGTATTGATTTTGCCTCCTTTTCCTGTAATTTCATTTTTATCCAATTCCTGTGAAAGCTGGAGCTCCAGAGTTCATTAGCATAATTGTTACAAGCTACATTCTACACAGTGATAGTTTAATTAGTGTAGTAACTCATTAATATATGTCCTTATTTGGCCTCAGCAAGGGAGATAGGAGGCGAGGGAGAAGTATTGCTAACAAATTACCTTTCAAATAATTTTAAAAGGTTTTTTTTTTTTCTTAAAGGGAAATTAAACACAATTATTCTTCCATGATTTAGATAGAGCATACAATTTTAAACAACGTTCTAATTTGCTTATATTATCAGTTTTTCTTTGTTTTCTTGGTATCTTTTGTTATTTCTGGAGCAATGTATGGCAGCAGTTTTGCAAGAATGTTATCCATTTGCAAGATAGATGGCAGCACTATTTTCTGCCATGTAGATGCCTACCTAGGTATCTCATCAACACAGAATACCAAGGAAATTAAGTAAATTTGATAATCGAAGTAAATTGGAAACTCATTAAAAGGGTGTACTATGTCTAGTACTGGTTTTTCATGTCCCAGAATGTTAATATTTTAGAATAATTATTCTAGTATAGTTATAAATATTTATTAGTAATTATGTCATAAATATAAAATTGCTGTCAAGTGATTTTAATACATTATTTCAAAATAGTAACATTTATTTCCTCAAGTTTCATTAAAGAACCATTTAAGAGGCAGTAAAGTCAAAATGAAATGTCTATGAGTCAGATAGATCATGTCATTTTAAAAAAAAAAAAAAACTTTCCAATTTATTTCTATTGTCTAATTTGCTTTGTTCGCTTGGTATCTTTTTGTAAAGCTAGGTAAGCTAATAGAAGCTTGGGAGCATGCACGTGACTTTAGCATTCTATGGAAGACTGGTTATAAAAATTGTTGCAAACACTGCTGCAAAGATGGCTATAGAGACTCCTGAGCTTTCATAGGATTACTCTTTAACAAAGGCTACTCAGAGAACTAAGCAAAATTAACAATAGAAGTAAATTGGGGAGTTATTTAAAATTTCATGCTTGAATACATTTAAGTATCATTTTGACTTTACTGTCCCTTTAAATGCAGTAGCCTTGTATAACACACAAATTAAAAGACATTTCAAATATTGGTTCTATTTCCCTGCCCACTGTATCATGTGACAGCCATCAGCCAATTACAGAATCATATACGTATACACTGAACTCTTGCACATGCTCAATAGGAGCTGGTGCCTCAAAGTATGCATATAAAAAAGAGCACAAATTGATAATGGAAGTAAATTGGAAAGTTGTTTAAAATTGCATGCTGTATCTGAATCATGAACAATTTCTTACAGAGCTTTTTACTTTAATCAGAGAATCTAAAAGTAGTTATCTATTGTTCCTCTGTTCCATTTGTGTATGCCAGTATTTCTCAACTCCAGTCCTCAAGTACCCCTCTAACAGGACAGATTTTCATTATATCTTAACTACAGCACAGGTCAAATAAAAAGCGGATGAGAGCAGGTGGTTAGTAACCATGGTTACTGACCAGTTGATTATTTCACCTGCGCTCTAGTTAAAGGGATATTAAACACTAAATAAATCATTGCTTGAATGATGTATTCAGAGCAAAGATTAACCTGAGAATAATTTGTACCTATATTTTAAAAAAAAAAAAATTATATTAGTTGTTTAAATATTGAAAAAATAAGGGTAAAAGTTAATGTCCAAAAAGCAGTGGGTGCCGCCATATTGTAACTTTGGTTACCTTTTCTGCTGAGGCAAATTAGGAATGGTTATAAATGGCTTACTAAAGTGTGCAACCAATGACTGTGTGGAATATAGCTGTGTCTGCACTTCCATGTTTAACATGAATTTGAAAGCCCACAATATTCAGAATTAAATTACAACAAAGGAGAACAAAATAAATAATAAAAGTATATTGCACAGTTGTTTTACTACATGTAATTAAACAATTTATATTAATATCTTGAGGTATTTAATGTCTCTTTAAGATATCCTGAAAATCTGGCCTCTTAGGGGGTGTTGAGAAACACTGGTGTATGCAATTTATAGGGATTTTTAGAGCCAAGCTTCTCGAGATTACAAAAAACTAACATTACCAATGGTTACTGAAGAATATTTTGTTTTGTGTGAGCTTCAGGTCCAGTATATTACCAATTTGCTTACATAACTAGATCAAGTTAGTTACACAATTAATAATGGATAGATCTCAATTAGTTTAAGCTCTTGAACAATATTTTTCGATGTTTCATTTCGTTATTTGTGCTTTCACTGGTGTTTGTGTTTTCTTCACATTTTATAGATATTTGAACAAAAATATTTCCTAAGTTGCAATAGAGCTACCAATATAAAAAAAAAATAAAAAAAAATATGTTTAAATAGGATGATTTTTGTTAGCGATTTATAAACACACATGCCCAGTAGGGTAAGTTATTAAATACATGGTGTGTCTGACCAAAGAGGGTAGTCTTTTATAAAGCACCTGGAACTGCATCAAATGCATCAGGGATGTGTTTGTTACAGGGCAAGTGTCAGCAAAGATACTGGTAAGTATTGTGTTCTATTAAACAATTTTGAATGCATAGTGATATTTAACAATATGAGCTTCCTTTTATTGACCACAACAGACTACTACATATAACCTATGTTTACAAGGCAGGATATGGTAGCAAGAATTTAATTTGGTGTTTTTAGACTTTGCATCCCAGAAATATCAGTCACTAGTTACTCAGTTCTCACCTTGTCCTTGGCCAGGTCTTGCTTGGCCAGAGTCACAAGACGTCGTACCTTAGCCGCTATACACAAATACTTGAAGAACCTCTGATGAGCTGACCAAAACTGTCCCCACAAAGACTTTCGAGATTCCAAACCTAACCAATCCGCTGCTGTCTGGAAAACGGTTAGTGCTTCTGCCCACTGAAATATTAAGAACAAACATGACAAAGAATCAATGGCTGAATGTTAAAGAAAAACTAGTTACGTACTAATTAGTTTTTGCTGACAGTCAAACAAACCACTTACTGCTCTGAACACATTACGTCGCCAGACGATGCTTCCCTTTTACTTAATTGCTATGCCCATGCCCATTTCCTTTATCTCATCTTTTTTTCAATGCTATTTGCACTCACCAGCTGTGCTGCCCTGTTGTACATTTGTTTGTATTCCTCGTCCAGTGGAATCTCTTCAATTCGGAAGGTGACACCTGAGAAACTGAGCTGTCTTGCTATATACATCCCGCTCACCTTCATATCCATAGCAACAATCTCCATGGCACCCACACCCCTGAGTGAAAGGGAACATGGGACATTGATACATATCCATAGAAGGTAGAAAAAAATATTAACAGGAATAAAATATGATGAAGAAGAGCAATGTCAAATTTGAGGAAAAGAACATGGAGAGAGAGTGAGAGATGCTCACTTACATCCTACATGTCTTAGTCTTGCTACCTTTCCTTAGAATGTTTTCTGATTTTTGAGTTCAATTACCTCTTTTCAATGGCATGCAGGAATTCATCAAAGGTGGAAAAAGATGTGCCCTCTCCCCAGATGCCCAGCCGGCTCATGTAAATCATGTTTTTGGGTTCTGATGCTCCTGTATATATAAAAAAGAAGATGGAGCTATAGTGAGATAGTTACTGAGGTTAGTCACAGGATAAACACAGAAGTGGAAAAGGCGTCACAAGGATGGAGTGGATTGAAGAGGACCATAATGTTTCTTGTGAGTACTGACCAGTTGCGCTGGCATACACCACTCGTGCCAGAGGTAGGTTGTTTTGAAGCTCCAGCACTGCTCGCCCCATTTTAGTGCAAGAGGCATTTTTTGCTTTATGACATTCGTCAAACACAATCTAAGAAATGAAAGGTCAAGGAGAGAAACCAAAATGGTAGAAGCATGTAAACATTAGCATTATACAAAAATACAGTAAACACTTCTCTATAAACACCTGTCTTTATACATGGTTACTGTGCAATAACATGACCAATGAGCACAGCTGAAGTATAACTCAAAAGCAAGGATACTACTCCATCAAAGTTTTCCCCACACCAGTCTCGAATTTGTTTAATGCGAGTCCTGTGCTGTCCACCTGCCTGGCTTTCACCAATAAGTGCTGAGTAAGTGGCGAATAGGACACCTTCAGAGGCTGATGTATCTCCATACTTAATCTGAGTAACAACAAATAAAGTAAGATAAAGAGATGTATATGTTAAAGGTAAACAAAGGGGATGGGGCAAGAAAAGTAGACAACACGGAAATATACAGATGGAAACGGAATCATTTATGTATTGTTTCCTATTATGATTCTCATTATGCAAATGTATTGCAAAAAGTGCTTCTAAATCAAAATATCTTTCAGCCTAAACTATAACATCTAGGTGTTTTCAATAACTTTTTTTGCATGTATATGGCCATGCTTAACCCCTAGTTCAACACATAGTTACTGTCAGCACCAAAGCAGCAATTGTACTACTGCTTCTGAGTTGAACATGACCAATCGTGAGCAGCACATTTATGTATCCACCAATAACCAGATGTGTGCAGCTCAGGAGCAGCTGATCCAGAGGGAACTTTAACTGTGTGCTTAACCCCTTTGGGAGTATTAGAGTGAAAGAAGAAAATGCATTAGAATGTTTTCTTACTGCACTTTTATATCCCTTTAAACTGTAGCAATAGGAAGTTTTTTTGCCACTGATTATTTTACACACAAACATACAGAACACACACAAACACATATTACAGCGTTATAACACAAACGCCTTGATTACTAGTGGTGCGCTAACTGTAGCACAAGTGCGATACTGGCTTTTGTTAGGCTCCCTAGAGCATCTTACCTGTCTAGCCTCACCAGTCCTTATGTTATTAAGGACTGGTGAGGCTAGAGAGGCTGAAGACGCTCTAGAGAGCCTAATAAAAACAGATATCGCACTTGCGCTACTGTTAGCGCACCACTCATAATCTAGGCGAAAGCATCCTATGAACAGGTAGAAATGTGTAACAGACCACTAAACAAAGACTCCATGCACCTCCATGCAGAACTACACAATGTGTCACCTTGCTAAGTGCATGAACAGGAATGAAACTGGCATCAATGTCACGAAGATCCCGTTCTGCATCACAGCGCAGATCATTCGATACACTGAACCTAAGGGACGAAAAGACACAATTATGAATACGTGGTCTGGATACATGTGGAACAACTGAAGAAGGCTAATCTAGGGAGATTAGAGACTAAGAACATGAGGGGGATATGCAATGGATTGAAAATATAGGGGAGAAAGAATATTTGTGTTAACAGAGTGAAAGATGAAGCTCTTACCATAGAGCTTTCTTTCTTCCCTTCAGGTAATTTTCCAGTATGATTCCCGACACTGTTCGTCCCTTCCCCACTCCAGCTCCATCTCCTATTAAGAACCCGGCTCGCTGCCCACTAGGAAGGATCACTTCATGTTGCTGTTGTAGAGGGGAAGCAAAGAGTGAGTGCACAACCTCCCTTACTAATCCTCTCCAGCTCCTCCCTCACTACCCGCTCCTCACCTGACAGGCGTACACTATGGCTTCCAGCTGCAGGGCGGAGAGCAGAGCTCGATCAATAATAGAGCTAGGCAGGGACAATGTGTAAGAGATGTCTGGTGGGGGGACACTGGACAGGGTGCTGGTCTCCACAACACGGTCGGGATGCTGCCTTCCCAGCTTGGCTAGAATCGTGAAGATATTTTAGAAAAAAATTGATACCACCAAAATGCAATTTATGAATACCACAAATTATTAGTCCATACTAAGAAATAAAGCGGCATCTGAGTATTTCTATCTTGAAGCCCTATTGAAAGTTCATGGCAACGAAACCCACAAAAACAAAGAAAACAAAACACACCTCAGATCATGGTGCTGTGCTTATAAATCAATAAATATTTCTTCTTTATTATGGTTTGTGATCTGCTGGGAATTTGTGTGTACTATTTAAAGTTTATTTTTTTATTGTCTTAAAAGTCTAATCAGTTCTGTCATTCAGTTTTGCTAGTTGTATTCTACAGCTTTAAAGGGATAGGAAAGTCAAAATTAAACTTGCATTATTCAGACAGCCCATGTAATTTTAAGACACTTTTAAATTCACTTCTATTTTCAAATGTGCTTCATTCTCTTGGTATCAATTGTTGAAAAAGAATACACACATGTCATACACTAGTGGGAGCTGCTGCCAATTGGTGCCTGCACACATTTGTCTCTAGTGATTGGCTAACTAGATATGTTCAGCTAGCTTCCAGTAGTGCAATGCTGTTCCTTCAGCAAAGGATAACAAGATATTGAAACAAATTTAATAATAGAAGTAAATTGGAAAGTTGTTTAAAATTGTATGCTCTATCGAATCATGAAAGAAAATTTTGGGGCTTCCTGCCCCTTTAAGGGAATATTCTAGTCAAAAGCAAACTTTCATGATTCTGGTAGGGCATGCAATTTTAAACAACTTTCCAATTTACTTTTATCATAAAATTTGTTTTGTTCTCGTGGTACTCTTTGTTTACAGCTAAACCTAAGAAGGCTTAATCGATGCTAATTTCTATGCCCTTGAAGGACACCTCTTATCTAAGGGCATTTAGACAGTTTCTCAAAGCCAGAGGGTGTTAGTTCATGTGTGCCCCATAGATAACATTGTGCTCACTCCAGTGAAGTTATTTATGAATCAGCAGTGGTTGGCTAAAATCCAAGTCTGTCAAAAGAACTGAAATAAGGGGGCAGTCTACAGATGCTTAGATACAGGTAATCGAGTATATTAATATAACAGTGTTGGTTATGCAAAACTGGGGAATGGGTAATAAAGGGATTATCTATCTTTTTAAACAATACAAATTCTGTAGTAGACTGTCCCTTGCATGACACATATTTAAGAAACAGAAACTGCTTCTTTTGCCTTTCCACTACCTTTGAGGTGCCTTTTACCTGAAAGAAACAGAAGTGTGTCAAGTAAAGCAAGTCACAGTTAAATTACCCAGATAAATAGTGAATTGGATAAAATCAGATACAGGCAGGTGGTATCATCAATATTTCCCTCACTATATAGTGAAATTTATCTTTTTCCCCTGCTGTATCTGCAATCAACAATGTTAAATACAGTATTAACAACAACAAAAAATCCCTAAAATTAGAAAATATAAAATTACATGTATTTTTATTATTATTTCTTAAGATCTAAATTTTGTGAAAATGTTTAGCAATAGGAGTATTAGATTTGGGTGTTTTCAATGTTTCAAAACCCTATCTCGTAGGGCTTGTTTCTTTCTTCCTATATATTGTTTTTTTATACCCTAAAGGGAGTTTGTAAATATACCACATGTAGTATTACAGTTAACAAATTAGTTGAATCTCCCCTTGAATTATGTGTGAGTAGGTTTTGCGTCTAGGAGCACAGCATTTGAAACACCGTTTGCTTTTTACTAACCAAGAAAGATTTCCTATTTTAGGTAACATGAAATGGGACAAAATAGGTTTACAAATGTTGCCTTTTTTAAAACAAATCTTTATCTTTTTGTACTATATCATATAAAATTGAATCATTACATAGTAATGGACTATGTTGGCGAATAAAGTTGCAGATCGTTTGTGTTCTTCACTTTAGGATAAAAAGGTGTATACCAGAATATTTAATCATGCTAGAACTATTTATTTTGTTTTCATTTCTGTATCGTAAAAGTTGAGTATGTTGTATTGAATCAACTCTGTCCTTGGAATTATCTTTTCTTCTGCTCTTTAATGGCTTTTTATATGACATTGCTTCATTACCTACAACAAACTTCCACATACTTGTCCTCTTCTGCGACTGTTGGTAAAGGCTCACCTACAGTAATCCTAAATCATAAGGAATACTGCATATGGTGTTTACTCAGAACGGTTATAGAGAAATATGTCTGAAAAGTTATTTCACGGTTTAGATAAAATGTATAACAATACAAAACAATTGTATAACAAGGTTTCTGTACGCATCTCTGAATCTCAGGGTGGTTACACAGCCACCACCCTAATGACAGCAATCTAAGTACAACCCACACTCTTTTCATTAAAACTAACAACACACCTAGGTTATCTAAAATGATCTATGAAGCATTTCAATTTCGTTTTAAACCCAGCCATCTTTTTATATTTTTGCAAATAGCCATCATTCAATTAATCTTCCATATGCAAAAACAGAATTTATGTTTACCTGATAAATTTCTTTCTCCAACGGTGTGTCCGGTCCACGGCGTCATCCTTACTTGTGGGATATTCTCTTCCCCAACAGGAAATGGCAAAGAGCCCAGCAAAGCTGGTCACATGATCCCTCCTAGGCTCCGCCTACCCCAGTCATTCGACCGACGTTAAGGAGGAATATTTGCATAGGAGAAACCATATGGTACCGTGGTGACTGTAGTTAAAGAAAATAAATTATCAGACCTGATTAAAAAACCAGGGCGGGCCGTGGACCGGACACACCGTTGGAGAAAGAAATTTATCAGGTAAACATAAATTCTGTTTTCTCCAACATAGGTGTGTCCGGTCCACGGCGTCATCCTTACTTGTGGGAACCAATACCAAAGCTTTAGGACACGGATGAAGGGAGGGAGCAAATCAGGTCACCTAAATGGAAGGCACCACGGCTTGCAAAACCTTTCTCCCAAAAATAGCCTCAGAAGAAGCAAAAGTATCAAACTTGTAAAATTTGGTAAAAGTGTGCAGTGAAGACCAAGTCGCTGCCCTACATATCTGATCAACAGAAGCCTCGTTCTTGAAGGCCCATGTGGAAGCCACAGCCCTAGTGGAATGAGCTGTGATTCTTTCGGGAGGCTGCCGTCCGGCAGTCTCGTAAGCCAATCTGATGATGCTTTTAATCCAAAAAGAGAGAGAGGTAGAAGTTGCTTTTTGACCTCTCCTTTTACCTGAATAAACAACAAACAAGGAAGATGTTTGTCTAAAATCCTTTGTAGCATCTAAATAGAATTTTAGAGCGCGAACAACATCCAAATTGTGCAACAAACGTTCCTTCTGTGAAACTGGTTTCGGACACAGAGAAGGTACGATAATCTCCTGGTTAATGTTTTTGTTAGAAACAACTTTCGGAAGAAAACCAGGTTTAGTACGTAAAACCACCTTATCTGCATGGAACACCAGATAAGGAGGAGAACACTGCAGAGCAGATAATTCTGAGACTCTTCTAGCAGAAGAAATCGCAACTAAAAACAAAACTTTCCAAGATAATAACTTAATATCAACGGAATGTAAGGGTTCAAACGGAACCCCCTGAAGAACTGAAAGAACTAAATTGAGACTCCAAGGAGGAGTCAAAGGTTTGTAAACAGGCTTGATTCTAACCAGAGCCTGAACAAAGGCTTGAACATCTGGCACAGCTGCCAGCTTTTTGTGAAGTAAAACCGACAAGGCAGAAATCTGTCCCTTCAGGGAACTTGCAGATAATCCTTTTTCCAATCCTTCTTGAAGGAAGGATAGAATCCTAGGAATCTTAACCTTGTCCCAAGGGAATCCTTTAGATTCACACCAACAGATATATTTTTTCCAAATTTTGTGGTAAATCTTTCTAGTTACAGGCTTTCTGGCCTGAACAAGAGTATCGATAACAGAATCTGAGATTCCTCGCTTCGATAAAATCAAGCGTTCAATCTCCAAGCAGTCAGCTGGAGTGAAACCAGATTCGGATGTTCGAACGGACCCTGAACAAGAAGGTCTCGTCTCAAAGGTAGCTTCCAAGGTGGAGCCGATGACATATTCACCAGATCTGCATACCAAGTCCTGCGTGGCCACGCAGGAGCTATCAAGATCACCGACGCCCTCTCCTGATTGATCCTGGCTACCAGCCTGGGGATGAGAGGAAATGGCGGGAACACATAAGCTAGTTTGAAAGTCCAAGGTGCTACTAGTGCATCCACTAGAGCCGCCTTGGGATCCCTGGATCTGGCCCCGTAGCAAGGAACTTTGAAGTTCTGACGAGAGGCCATCAGATCCATGTCTGGAATGCCCCACAGGTGAGTGACTTGGGCAAAGATTTCCGGATGGAGTTCCCACTCCCCCGGATGCAATGTCTGACGACTCAGAAAATCCGCTTCCCAATTTTCCACTCCTGGGATGTGGATAGCAGACAGGTGGCAGGAGTGAGACTCCGCCCATAGAATGATTTTGGTCACTTCTTCCATCGCTAGGGAACTCCTTGTTCCCCCCTGATGGTTGATGTACGCAACAGTTGTCATGTTGTCCGATTGAAACCGTATGAACTTGGTCCTCGCTAGCCGAGGCCAGGCCTTGAGAGCATTGAATATCGCTCTCAGTTCCAGAATATTTATCGGTAGAAGAGATTCTTCCCGAGACCAAAGACCCTGAGCTTTCAGGGATCCCCAGACCGCGCCCCAGCCCATCAGACTGGCGTCGGTCGTGACAATGACCCACTCTGGTCTGCGGAACGTCATCCCTTGAGACAGATTGTCCAGGGACAGCCACCAACGGAGTGAGTCTCTGGTCCTCTGATTTACTTGTATCTTCGGAGACAAGTCTGTATAGTCCCCATTCCACTGACTGAGCATGCACAGTTGTAATGGTCTTAGATGAATGCGCGCAAAAGGAACTATGTCCATCGCCGCTACCATCAACCCGATCACTTCCATGCACTGAGCTATGGAAGGAAGAGGAACGGAATGAAGTATCCGACAAGAGTCTAGAAGTTTTGTTTTTCTGGCCTCTGTTAGAAAGATCCTCATTTCTAAGGAGTCTATAATTGTTCCCAAGAAGGGAACCCTTGTTGACGGGGATAGAGAACTCTTTTTCCACGTTCACTTTCCAGCCGTGAGATCTGAGAAAGGCCAGGACAATGTCCGTGTGAGCCTTTGCTTGAGGAAGGGACGACGCTTGAATCAGAATGTCGTCCAGGTAAGGTACTACTGCAATGCCCCTTGGTCTTAGCACCGCTAGAAGGGACCCTAGTACCTTTGTGAAAATCCTTGGAGCAGTGGCTAATCCGAAAGGAAGCGCCACGAACTGGTAATGTTTGTCCAGGAATGCAAACCTTAGGAACCGATGATGTTCCTTGTGGATAGGAATATGTAGATACGCATCCTTTAAATCCACCGTGGTCATGAATTGACCCTCCTGGATGGAAGGAAGAATAGTTCGAATGGTTTCCATCTTGAAAGATGGAACCTTGAGAAACTTGTTTAAGATCTTGAGATCTAAGATTGGTCTGAACGTTCCCTCTTTTTTGGGAACTATGAACAGATTGGAGTAGAACCCCATCCCTTGTTCTCTTATTGGAACAGGATGAATCACTCCCATTTTTAACAGGTCTTCTACACAATGTAAGAACGCCTGTCTTTTTATGTGGTCTGAAGACAACTGAGACCTGTGGAACCTCCCCCTTGGGGGAAGTCCCTTGAATTCCAGGAGATAACCCTGGGAGACTATTTCTAGCGCCCAAGGATCCAGAACCTCTCTTGCCCAAGCCTGAGCGAAGAGAGAGAGTCTGCCCCCCACCAGATCCGGTCCCGGATCGGGGGCCAATATTTCATGCTGTCTTGGTAGCAGTGGCAGGCTTCTTGGCCTGCTTTCCCTTGTTCCAGCCTTGCATTGGTCTCCAAGCTGGCTTGGCTTGAGAAGTATTACCCTCTTGCTTAGAGGACGTAGCACTTTGGGCTGGTCCGTTTTTACGAAAGGGACGAAAATTAGGTCTATTTTTCGCCTTGAAAGGCCGATCCTGAGGAAGGGCGTGGCCCTTACCCCCAGTGATATCCGAGATAATCTCTTTCAAGTCAGGGCCAAACAGCGTTTTCCCCTTGAAAGGAATGTTTAGTAGCTTGTTCTTGGAAGACGCATCAGCCGACCAAGATTTCAACCAAAGCGCTCTGCGCGCCACAATAGCAAACCCAGAATTCTTAGCCGCTAACCTAGCCAATTGCAAAGTGGCGTCTAGGGTGAAAGAATTAGCCAATTTGAGAGCATTGATTCTGTCCATAATCTCCTCATAAGGAGGAGAATCACTATCGAGCGCCTTTATCAGCTCATCAAACCAGAAACATGCGGCTGTAGTGACAGGGACAATGCATGAAATTGGTTGTAGAAGGTAACCCTGCTGAACAAACATCTTTTTAAGCAAACCTTCTAATTTTTTATCCATAGGATCTTTGAAAGCACAACTATCCTCTATGGGTATAGTGGTGCGTTTGTTTAAAGTAGAAACCGCTCCCTCGACCTTGGGGACTGTCTGCCATAAGTCCTTTCTGGGGTCGACCATAGGAAACAATTTTTTAAATATGGGGGGAGGGACGAAAGGAATACCGGGCCTTTCCCATTCTTTATTAACAATGTCCGCCACCCGCTTGGGTATAGGAAAAGCTTCTGGGAGCTCCGGCACCTCTAGGAACTTGTCCATTTTACATAGTTTCTCTGGGATGACCAACTTTTCACAATCATCCAGAGTGGATAATACCTCCTTAAGCAGAATGCGGAGATGTTCCAACTTAAATTTAAATGCAATTACATCCGGTTCAGCCTGTTGAGAAATGTTCCCTGAATCAGTAATTTCTCCCTCGGACAAAACCTCCCTGGCCCCCTCAGATTGGGTTAGGGGCCCTTCAGAGATATTAATATCAGCGTCGTCATGCTCTTCAGTAACTAAAACAGAGCAGCCACGCTTACGCTGACAAGGGTTCATTTTGGCTAAAATGTTTTTGACAGAATTATCCATTACAGCCGTTAATTGTTGCATAGTAAGGAGTATTGGCGCGCTAGATGTACTAGGGGCCTCCTGAGTGGGCAAGACTCGTGTAGACGAAGGAGGGAATGATGCAGTACCATGCTTACTCCCCTCACTTGAGGAATCATCTTGGGCATCATTGTCATTATCACATAAATCACATTTATTTAAATGAACAGGAATTCTGGCTTCCCCACATTCAGAACACAGTCTATCTGGTAGTTCAGACATGTTAAACAGGCATAAACTTGATAATAAAGTACAAAAAACGTTTTAAAATAAAACCGTTACTGTCACTTTAAATTTTAAACTGAACACACTTTATTACTGCAATTGCGAAAAAACATGAAGGAATTGTACAAAATTCACCAAATTTTCACCACAGTGTCTTAAAGCCTTAAAAGTATTGCACACCAAATTTGGAAGCTTTAACCCTTAAAATAACGGAACCGGAGCCGTTTTAACACTTTAACCCCTTTACAGTCCCTGGTATCTGCTTTGCTGAGACCCAACCAAACCCAAAGGGGAATACGATACCAAATGACGCCTTCAGAAAGCCTTTTCTAAGTATCAGAGCTCCTCTCACATGCGACTGCATGCCATGCCTCTCAAAAACAAGTGCGCCACACCGGCGCGAAAATGAGGCTCTGCTTATGCTTTGGGAAAGCCCCAGAGAAATAAGGTGTCTAATACAGTGCCTGCCGATATTATAATATCAATATACCCAGATAAAATGATTCCTCAAGGCTAAATATGTTTTAAAAATGAATCGATTTAGCCCAGAAAAGTCTACAATCTTAATAAGCCCTTATGAAGCCCTTATTTACCATCGTAATAAACATGGCTTACCGGATCCCATAGGGAAAAATGACAGCTTCCAGCATTACATCGTCTTGTTAGAATGTGTCATACCTCAAGCAGCAAGAGACTGCACACTGTTCCCCCAACTGAAGTTAATTGCTCTCAACAGTCCTGTGTGGAACAGCCATGGATTTTAGTTACGGTGCTAAAATCATTTTCCTCATACAAACAGAAATCTTCATCTCTTTTCTGTTTCTGAGTAAATAGTACATACCAGCACTATTTTAAAATAACAAACTCTTGATTGAATAATAAAAACTACAGTTAAACACTAAAAAACTCTAAGCCATCTCCGTGGAGATGTTGCCTGTACAACGGCAAAGAGAATGACTGGGGTAGGCGGAGCCTAGGAGGGATCATGTGACCAGCTTTGCTGGGCTCTTTGCCATTTCCTGTTGGGGAAGAGAATATCCCACAAGTAAGGATGACGCCGTGGACCGGACACACCTATGTTGGAGAAAAGAAGCTCTAATTAAACCTCCATATTAATCAACCAAGAAAACTGGATATTATTACTTTTAGAAATTCCTAGACCTCCAACTAAATGTCTCACCTCTCACCTTCATGGCAAATTCACACATCTAAAGCAGATTTAAATGAAAAATGTCCTATCTACTCCATTAGCTACGTGAACATTTTTAGAATTCTAGCCTCATTTATAAATTTACCTTTTCTAGTTAGTTGTGCTTTATTCCATCCTGCCAGCTTCACAGAGACAAGAATTATAAAATCAAAAGGCCGGTGGGAGGTATATTTGACAACCTTCTGAATTTGTGATGTTTAATTATGGGGTTACAAGGTTGGCTCCTGTTGAGACCCATAGTCCGAACTCTCACCTTTGTAGACACATACTTCTACTGCTCGACAGGCTACAAGAAAACTAAATCAGACACTGTGTCTTAGTAATCAGTTTTCTGCAACTAGTCTCCTCCCCATGTTAAAGGGACACTCTAATGCACATTTGAACTGTGTGGGTCACATATGACTAGCAATCTATAAAGTACCATCAGAACAGTTAAAAATCAAATGAAATGAATCTGTGAAACACAGACAGAGGTTGCAGTGAATTATCACTAGGCGACAGTATCACAATTTATGACAGGGGTAAGAACAGTGCAGCCTGTAGCATTAGTGTATGACAGCAGTTTCCAACCCTGTCTTCATCAAACACAAGCAAATTAGGATTTGCCAATATCTTCTTAGAAAAACTGCTGCTATTCGCTAACTCCTCATCATTAGGTCACCAGTGCTCAAGTAGTAATTTAGTGAGCTTTGTGGACAAGGCTGGGAATGGCTGGTCTATGAAGGGTCAAAGGACAATGTTATTTCTTTAAAGTAGACAATGAGAGTATATTACTAACACACTTGTCTGAATAAGTGCTCCTTAAACAGGACACATACTGAGTAAGTGTAGAAATGTGCAACACATCTCTACCACATTTACACACAATCAAAAAACTAAAATGTATGCTTACCAGATAAATTATTTTCCTAACTGGCAGAGAGAGTCCACAACTTCATAACTGTTGGGAATATCTACACCTGACCACCAGGAGGAGGCAAAGACACCCCAGCCAAATGCTATTAATACCCCTCCCCCTTCCCATCCCCCAGTCATTCAGCAGAGGGAACAAGGAAAAGCAGGAGAGGCATTAGGGTGTAGAGGTGCCAGAATAATAAATTCAAAAAGGAAGCTTCCAAAGAAACCAAAACAACAGACGGGGTAGTGGACTCTCCCTGCCAGGAAGGAAAGGAATTTATCTGGTAAGCATAAATTTAGTTTTCCTTCCCAAGGCAGATAAGAGTCCACGACTCAATAAACTATTGGGAACCAATACCCAAGCTCCAGAGGACACAGATGAATAACCGGGAGAAACAAAAGAAAAAGGAGGCTGACCCTAAACTGAGGGCACCATAGCCTGCAACACCTTTCTCCCGAAAGCCGCTTCAGCCAAAGCGAACACATGTAGCCGCCTTATAAATCTGATCCATAGAAGCTTCGTTCTTAAAAGCCCATGAGAAAGCAACAGACCTAGTAGAGTGAGCCGTAATCCTTTAAGGAGGCTGCTGTCTCATAAGTGAAGCGGATAACACTCCTCAACCAAAGAGACAATGAAGTAGCAGTGGCCTTCTGGCCCTTGCGCTTGCCAGAGAAAAAAGGATAAACAAGGAATAGGACTGCCTGAAATCCTTAGTAGCTTGAAGGTAAAGTTTTAAAGCACAAACCACACCCAGATTATGAAGTAAACGTTCCTTTTGGGGAGGTTTAGGACAAAAGGACAGAACAGCAATTTCCCTATTAATGTTACGATCTGAGACTTGGGTAGAAAACCTAACTTCGTACATAACACCGCCTTGTCAGCATAAAACAAGAAGGATCACATTGTAAAGCAGAAATCTCAGAAACTCTGCGTGCCGAAGCAATAGCTAACAAAAACAGAACCTTCCAAGACAAAAGCTTGAGGTCAACAGAATGCATGGGCTCAAACGGAGCCTGCTGTAAAACTCTAAGAACAAGGTTCAAGTTCCAAGGGGGAGCAACATTTCTGAACCAGAGCCTTAAAGGATTGAACATCCGGGAGATTAGTGAATTTCCTATGGCGCAAAACAGATAGAGACGATATCTGACCTTTCAGAGAAACTAGCGGATAATCCCTTTTCCAATCCCTCTTGAAGAAAGGATAAAATAATGGAAACCTTCACCTTGTGCCATGGGACACCACGTTCCTCACACCAATGAAGATAGGTCTGCCAAACCTTATGGTAAATACGCCTCGTGACAGGCTTCCTAGCCTGGATAAAAGGTATCTATGAACTTATCAGAAAAACCTTTTTTGGAATAAACTAAACGAACAATAGCCATGCAGTCAAACGTAGAGAGCCTAGGTTCTGATGAAGAAAAGGAACCTGCATTAGAAGATCCTTCCGGTAAGGCAACCTCCATGGAGGGAAGGAGGACATCCTTACTAAATCCGCAAACCAGGTCCTTTAAGGCCAAGAAGAAGCTATTAGGATCACTCTGGCCCGGTCCTGTTTGATGTGAGCTACTACAAGAGGCAGTAGAGCCAAAGGAGGAAAAGGATATATGAGTCTGAACCTCCAGGGGACCACTAATGTGTCTACCAATTCTGCTTGCGGATCTCTCGATCTCGACCCGTACCTCGGTAATTTGGCATTGAGACGAGAGGCCATGAGATCTATCTCCAGGCACCCCCATCTGAGAATGATCTCGGAAAACACCTCGGGTGGAGAGATCATTCCCCTGGGTGAAAGGACTCTCTGCTGAGAAAGTCAGCTTCTCAGTCTAACACAATCTGCTGAGACAAGTTTAAGTGATCTCCGTTCCATTGATGGAGCATGCATAGTTGTAGATGTCTGAGATGGAAGCGAGCAAAAGGAATAAATGTCCATAGAAGACACCATCAGACCTATCACTTCCATTCACTGATTGGTTTGAGGTGGATTGTAGGGAACAGCAAGCCAAAGCTAGTTTGGAACATCTTTGATCTGTCAGAAAGATGCTCATGGATACTGAGTCTATGATGGTACCAAGAAAAATTACCCTGGTAGAAGGAATCAGAAAACTATTTTCTAGATTTATTTTCCAACCATGAGTCTGAAGGAGACTCAGAAGTTATTCTGAATGAGCTCCTGCCAAGGGAAAAGAGGGAGCCTGAACCAATATATTGTCCAGGTAGGGAGCTACTGCGATAGCTTGAGATCTGGCCACAGCTAGAAGAGCACCCAGAACCTTTGTAATTATTCTGGGAGCAGTAGCTAAACCAAATGGAAGTGCTATGAACTGGAAATGCTGGTCCAGAAAGGCAAACCTCAGGAACTGGAAATTATCTCTGTGGATCGGAACAGAGAGATAAGCATCCTTCAAGTATATTGTAGTCATGTACTGTCCCTCCTGGATTAAGGGAAGGATGGACCTGATCGTTTCCATCTTGAAGGATGGTACTCTGAGGAATCTGTTTAGGCATTTTAAGTCTAGGATAGGTCAAAAAGTTCCCTCCTTCTTGGGAACTACAAAGAGGTTTGAATAAAACCCTAATCCCCTTTGAGAGGCAGGAACCGGTACTATTACCCCTAGGGAAAACATGACCTGGACACAATCCAAAAAGTCGGCTCTCTTCTAAGGTCTTGAAGACGGCTTGGACAAAATAAATCTTCCTCTGGGAGGATGCAATTTGAATCCTATCATGTATCCTTGGGACACTACGTCTAACACCCAAAGATCCTGAACATCCTATTTCCAGACCTCTGCGAAAAAAGCAAAATCTGCCCTCTACCATATCCGAACCCGAATTGGGGGCCGCCCCTTCATGCCAACTTGATCTTGGCGAGCTTCTTGGTCTGTTTGGATTTGTTCCAAGACTGAGGGGGCTTCCAGTTACCCATAGATTGCTCAGGCTTGGAGGCCGACTGGGTCCTCTGAGACTTATCAGATAAAAAAAAAAACAATATTAGCTGACAAGCGTCCCATAGGTCTCGCTTTCTTATCTTGTGGGAGAAAAGAGCCCTTTCCTCCAGTTACAGTAGAGATAATGGAATCCAATCCAGGTCCAAAAAGCACTTTCCCCTTGAAGGGTAAAGAAAGAAGCCTGGATTTGGAAACAATATCAGCGGACCATGACCTTAGCTACAGAGTTCTGAGAGCAAGCACCGCAAAACCTAAAGACGTTGCATTCAGGCTTACAATCTGCATATTAGCATCACAGATAAAGGAATATGCAATTCTAAGAGCCTTGATCCTGTCAATGTCCTCCAAAGAGGACTGAACTTAAATGAGCTCCGACAAGGAGTCGCACCAGTAAGAGGCTGCGCCCGCAAAGGCAGCCACCACAACTGCCGGTTGAAAAAGGAAACCCATATGTTGAAACATTTTCCTTAAAGGACCAGTCAACACAGTAGATTTGCATAATCAACAAATTCAAGATAACAAGACAATGCAATAGCACTTGGTCTGAACTTCAAATGAGTAATAGAATTTTTTTCTGACAATTTTAAAAGTTATGTCTTTTATCACTCCCACTGTACCATGTGACAGCCATTAGCCAATCACAAATGCATTCACGTAACATGTGACAGCCATCAGCCATTCACAAATGCATACACACTTATTCTTGCACATGCTCAGAAATTGGAAAGTTGTTCAAAATGGCATGCGCTGAGTAATGAAAGTTTAATTTTGATTGAGTGTTCCTTTAAATAGATTTCCAACTTCTTATCCATTGGATCCCTAAAGGAAGAGCTATCCTCCAACAGCATGGTGGTACGCTTAGCTAGAGTAGAAATGGCTCCATCGACCTAGGGAATGGAACTCCACAGGTCCAGATGGGAATCAGTAACAGGGAACATTTTTTTTAAAGTAGACCAGGGAGAGAAATGAGATCCAATCTTCTCCCACTCACTAGAAATAATGCTCGCAATGTGAACTGGCACTGGAAAGGTCTCAGGAGCTTTCCTTTCTTCATAGACCCTATCAAGTTTAGGGATCTTCGGTTCCTCCATAAGTTTACCTTCGGGAAATTCCAATGTGGCAAAGAGCTCCTTCAAAAGAAAACGGAGGAGATGTTCAATCGTAAATCTGAACTTAGACTCCTCAGGGGTAGGAGTCTTAACCTCAGAAGTCTCTTCATCTGATACTTCATCCTTCTGGCGCTACAGAAGTTAGGTCATCCTTAGAATTATGAGAAATGTTAGACAATTCAGACTGAATGGAAGAAAAATACCCCAAATCTACAGGGCTATGCTTTGCCTTTCTCTTACGTTTGCCAGAAATAGGTAAAGCGTTTAGGGCCACCGTTACAGCAGATTGCAATTGAGGGGAAAAATCTGCAGAAAAAAAAAGTTACCGCCAGTAGGAGGTAAAGGCTGGCAACAAGGGACAGCTTGTGAGCTAGGAATAAATCTAGGTTGAGGTGAGAGGAGAGGCAACCCCTGGAGAACAGGCTCCTGAGAGGTAGAAGGCTCATAATGGGTTAACTTATTAGAATAAATAACATTCTTAGATTCCTTCCTGGCTTTTAAAACAACCCCCAGACAGATGGAGCAGAACTGGACAGGAGGGCATACCATGGCCTCCTCACAATAAAGGCAGTTATTGGCGATATTCATTTCAACTAAAGAACCCTCAGAAGGGTTAACATTAGCGTCCTCCATAACTTCTTGGTTCCCAAACTGTTATGCAAAAACACAAAAATAATGGACTGTAATAGAATTATTTTTTTAAATAAAAGTGCACCTAGACCCTGCCGTAGGCTGGGTTTCTTATACCCTCCTAGAGACACAGGCTAGATAACAAAGTTGACAGGACTCTTCCCTATGCGATCGCTAATACGAGATGCGCCACAGCTCCTTGCAATCGCCAACAAGGGGAAGAGAAGTCAGTCACATGGGGAGCAATGTAACTCCGCCCCCACTGCAGGTCTAATCGCGCGAGTAAAACTAATGCGCAGAATAAAAAACAAAAACCCCAGTCTGCCATCTGTGAAAAGAGGAACCCAGAGCCGCCTTCAACCCTCACAAGTACTCCACAAGGGAAGTAAATTTAAAAAAAAACAAAAAAAAACCACACTGAGTTCTCTTGAGACCTCCCTATGAGAACACATATTCCCATAATAAAATAAACCAGGAATCCACTGTGGAACATGCATACAGCTGCACAAGGTGCGAAAGGCATCCCCTCTGACAGTGACCTTAGTGAGACACTGATTTCCTAAGGGCAGTTAGTTACTATCCCTTTGCTAACGGAGAACGTTCCCTGATGCATAAAGGATCTAACTTTCACCACTACTCTGACTCTCACTGAGAGATTGACATGGCTACTCCAATACCCAGTCCTCTCTTGCAGGGAACACTCCCATTAAGTACTATCTTCTATACACCTTCTTTGCCATCCTCCTCTAGTGATGACAGGCAAAGTATGACTGGGGGGATGGGGAAGTGGGAGGGGTATTTATAGCCTTTGGCTGGGGTGTCTTTGCCTCCTCCTGGTGGTCAGGTGCATATATTCCCAACAGTTATGAAGTTGTGGACTTTCCCTGCCTTGGGAAGGAAATGCACATTTGTTGCAATCAGCAGGTTAAAAATAAACTTGTTAAAAAGGTTATAAACTTGTTTATGAACATTTAACGGTGCCCATTTTGCAATAAGAGCTGTAAGCTGGCAATGGGCTCATTTTCTATTTATGCATACTCATAACCTACTTTCATTTTCATTTTGGTGCTAAACTGGGAGCTACAAAATACAGTAACAAGGTAGTGGCGTAGCTAAGTGCTCAGAGGCATTAATGTGTTACAATCTCATATTCAGCAAGTCAGACACAAATATTTGTAAATATGAGTTTGTAGCTTTAGAGAAACCATAAACACAGCATTGAAGACAATTAAATGAACATGAAACCAAAAATTTTCGTTCATAATTCAGATTTTTTTTTCTCCCTAAGGCGGCTCTGGTTTATCAAGCAGACTTCAGACGACACACAGTAATAGTTCATTTAAATCTCACTCAAGAATAAAAAAATAAGGGGGGATCCTTATATCTTATTTGTCAGCTGCGACATGTTTTATATCTATTACTTCTGGATGCCAAGGTGGGTGGATACATTTTTTTTGCCAAGTCCATTTTAGTACTAGTAACCTTTGCCAAGTCAGTCTTAATATATTGTTATGCACTGTTCATATGATGAACGTACCATTTCCAGTACGCTTACAGTTACCATTGTAAGTTTTAAACTATAATAATTTCCAACAGAGGTTTCATCATTAAAATCATGCAGCTCTGCAGTTAACACTAGCCTGACTGGTATTCAACTGATCAGTGCCAAAGGCTGGATCAGTATCCAATGCGAACATTTTCCAAAATAGCTGCATTAGTCTTGTGACAGGTTGTATTCACTATATTTGTTGGCACATTTTTAATTCACTTTTGAGTGTTGGTGCTGTAAATATTTGTCTTTATTAACATCTTTTAATTTATGTGGGAAAGATTAGTATGATATGTAGGTAGAGCACATAAAATGTATTTGATCCATGTGAATAATACATACGTACATATGGTTTTGAAAGTAAAAATTGACATAAATCCATTTTTTACCCATGATTCAGATAGAATATACAGTTTCACAGAAGTTTCCAATTTATTTCTATTATCAAATTAACTTTGTTCTCTCTTATTTTTTGTAGAAAACTAGGTAAGCAGGCTCAGAAGTGTGCACATGCCTAGAGCACTGTATAGCAGCAGTTTTGCTAGAATGAACAATGTTATAGATTTGCAAGGGTAATAGATGGAGGCAGTGTTTGATGCCATGTAGCACTCCAGACGTGTGCACACTGCCTACATAAGTATGCTATTTAACAAAGAATATCATGAGAACAAATCTAATTTTATAATAGAAGTGAAGTAAATTAGAATTTAAAAACAAAACAAAAAACCCTGTATATTCTGTCTGAATTACAAGAAATTTAGTTCAATGTCCCTTTAAAAGGGAATATAAAACACTGAGATTGTAACACCATGTAACATGTTTAATTGTGTATACTAAAAAAAATATGTCAATATACTTTAAAGGGATAGTGTACCAAAACTAATTCTCCACTTTAATTTGTTCCTAGTTATCCATTAGTTGTAGTCTATTCAATTATTTACATATAACCCATTTATCTTTATTTTGTAATTTTAAATAGTAATTTTTGCCAGGGGCATCCCCCTATACTTAAAAAAAACTTTCAATAGTTATGTATTGTATATAGAAAAGCTATGTTAAGATAGCTAGCTGAAGAAATTATACTCCCAATGGGGGGTAGTAGAGATAAGTAATAAAATGATCATTTTTAACTTTTTTTGTGCTTTGGTAAACATAGAAGAGATAAGATAAGGAAGCATGTTAGCGCTGCGGAATCTGTTGGCGCTCTATAAATAACCGATAATAATAATAATGTAATAGTAATTAAATAAGGAGATCTTATGTCCCTGAAAGCTCAGCCAATTTCAAAGGCTGTAGTGTCAAAGAACAAAACCAGCTTTTCATATTCAAAAATAAAGCGAATTAATAATTCTGACATGTAATTTAATTGTGGGCTTTCCGATACCCCTGAGTTTAAGTAATGGACGCTGCAAAGTTGAAACCTAGGCTTCTTTTATTTAATCTATTCTCCTGAAGACTATTAAAGGGAAAGTATACTTGAAAAATGTTATTGTTTATTACCATTCTCCAGCTTTGCATAACCAACACTGTTATAATAATACACGTTTTACCCTTGTGATTACCTTGCATCTAAGCCTCAGCGGAATGATCACTTATCTCAGTGCTTTTAAAAGACTTGAATTTTAGCTAAATCGGTGCTGACTCACTCGCACAATGTTATCTATATGACACACATGAACTAGCACTGTCTAGCTGTGAAAAGCTATTAAAATTAACTGACATAAGAGGAGCCTTGCAGGGGGTTAGAAACAGGCAGAGATTTAGAGGTTATAAAGTATATTAATATAACTATGTTGGTTGTGCAAAGCTGGGGAATGGGTAGTAAAAGTGTTATCAATCTTTATTTTATTTTTTTAATTAAGTAGACTGTCCCTGTAAGGGGAAAGTTTGCAAACAGTGGCTGTGTTACTTTATTTTAACACATAGACATTATTTTGACACTTTATCTCTCCCTAACTATCCTCATCAGCAGAGATTAGATAAGCAAAACCAAGGTTTCAGTATTGCAACCCACATTACTTTATAGAAACTAGTAAGTAGTAGTTAACAGAAAATAAAACTTTACACTTATATCTTCACAATTAAAGCAACTAATAGGATTTAATAATACATCTACATATTATTCTAAGGCTAATCTTTGCTTTGAACAAATCATTATAGATAGCATTCATTTACTGTACCTGCAAGCTGGCTATGTTACTGAAAAGGTTAGAAGAAAAATCTCTATATTCATATATCTACCTACAGTTAAGTGATTGCTAATAATGAAAGTTCAAAACAAATTAATGAACATATCACTGCAGAAAAGCTTTCTGATTTTCCTTCTTTTTAGGAGTTGCTTTCTATTTCTTTATTAAACCCGTGCCACTAAATATTTGGTCATTCTTCAAGATTTGACACTTCTGGGGGTACTTTTGATCAAGCAGACTATATAATTTTGAATCAGTTTGTATATTTGAGTTTTAGTATATTGCAATTTTAATTTAACTCCTTTTCCAGTTTGTTTTTGTTAACAGTTCCTTAAAAATACGATGGCAAACAACTCCACAAATAGCTGTCAAAGTAGAACACAAATATTCAAAATGATGGTCATGTTTACATCACCTTTAATTCTTGCTTATGTCAAAGATGAAAACAAAATACAAGGGAATGTGGAAAATAATAACCATTACTGGAATTAGACCATAATGAAAAAAGTGGATTATTTTAAAGTTACCCCTGAAGAACCACTATGCAACAACACGGGAAAGACACTATAGGCCTGATTATCAAAAACTCACCAGCATGGAGAGAAAACCCTAAAACATCCAGAACCCCATTTAGAAAACTAAAAAGCTTGCAAGCTAAAATGTGCCTTTCTACCATTCTTTGAGGGCTCATAGTATTGACAAGACTTCTTAGATAATCTTAACAGACCAGAGAGAGTTAGAGAATCTGGGCCTAGGTGAAGATGAAATATGGCAGATATATGACAAAAGAAAACACTCACACTTTGTGGGCACATAGTCAGCATATGTTTCAGTGTGTCCCAGTTCCTCAGTATCATCATTTTCTTCTTCTTCCTCTACTGGATCCTGAACCTTAGATATAAGAGAACAGAGAATGTAAATTTGGTAACAGTTGAAATACAAAATTAGATGGTTTAGGTTTCCTACAACACCTACCCGTGGTGGTATGGAAGGGATATTGATTATGGCTGCAAGGTCTTCCAATCTGTCCAAACCCATTGGGAATAGCTGGTGGTATAATGGAGGCAAGGAGAGAAAGATGATAAGGAAAATAAAAATTACACAAAACACATTAAGAGAAGCAACCCAGATTTACATTAAAAAACAAAACAAATTATGCTTACCTGATAATTTAATTTCCATCTGTATGAGGAGAGTCCACAGCTTCATTCATTACTTGTGGGAATAAAGAACCTGGCCACCAGGAGAAGGCAAAGACACCCCAGCCAAAAACCCCAGTCATTCTGCCGAGGGAACAAGAAACAGTAGGCGAAATATCAGGGTATAAATGATAACAGAAGAAAACAAATGAAATTTAGGTCCGCCCAACGGAGAACCGGGCGGGGGCGGTGGACTCTCCTCATTCAGATGAAAATGAAATTATGAGGTAAGCATAATTTATATTTTCCATCTTAATATGAGGAGAGTCCACAGGAAACAAATACCCAAGCTCTAGAGGACACTGAATGAAAAAAAACGTGAGTGCAAAAGAGAGGCGGACCCTATTCTGAGGGCACCACAGCCTGCAAAACCTTTCTCCCAAAAGCTGCTTCCGCCAAGGCAAAAACATCAAAATTTGTAAAACTTTGAAAAAGTATGTATGTAAGGAGGACCAGGTAGCCGCCTTACAAATCTGCTCCATAGAGGCCTCATTCTTAAAGGCCAAAGAAGAAGCCATAGCTCTAGTTGAGTGAGAAGTAATCCTCTGAGGAGGCTTATGTCCCGCTGTCTCATAATCCAAGTGAATCATGCTCCACAGCCAAAAAGGATAGGGAAGTGGAAGAAGCCTTCTGCCCCTTGCTCTTCCCTGAGAAGACAACAAACAATGCTGAAGTCTGCCTAAAATCCTTCGTAGCCCGAAGATAGAATTTCAAAAGCTTGAACCACATCCAAATTATGAAGTAACCGTTCCTTCAAAGAAGAAGGATTAGGACACAAGGAAGGAAACACAATCTCCTGATTGATGTTGCGATCAGAAACAACCTTAGGGAGAAAACCCAACGCAGTGCGAAGAACAGCCTTATCGGCATGAAAAACCAGGTAAGGAGGCTCACATTACAAGGCCGCCATCTCAGAGACTCTGCCCGCCGAAGCAATAGCCAGTAGAAAAAACATAATTTATGTAAGAACTTACCTGATAAATTCATTTCTTTCATATTGGCAAGAGTCCATGAGCTAGTGACGTATGGGATATACAATCCTACCAGGAGGGGCAAAGTTTCCCAAACCTCAAAATGCCTATAAATACACCCCTCACCACACCCACAATTCAGTTTAACAAATAGCCAAGTAGTGGGGTGATAAAGAAAGGAGTAAAAAGCATCAACAAAGGAATTTGTAAATAATTGTACTTTATACAAAAAAAAATCATAACCACCATAAAAAAGAGGTGGGCCTCATGTACTCTTGCCAATATGAAAGAAATGAATTTATCAGGTAAGTTCTTACATAAATTATGTTTTCTTTCATGTAATTGGCAAGAGTCCATGAACTAGTGGCGTATGGAATAGCAATACCCAAGAAGTGAAACTCCACGCAAGAGTCACTAGAGAGGGAGGGACAAAATAAAAACAGCCATTTCGCTAAAAAAAATGAATCCACAACCCAAATATAAGTTTATTCTCATAAATAAAAGGAAAAACTTAAATCATAAGCAGAAGAATCAAACTGAAACAGCTGCCTGAAGAACTTTTCTACCAAAAACTGCTTCTGAAGAAGCAAATACATCAAAATGGTAGAATTTAGTAAATGTATGCAAAGAACAAGTTGCTGCTTTGCAAATCTGATCAACTGAAGCTTCATTCCTAAAAGCCCAAGAAGTGGAAACTGATCTAGTAGAATGAGCTGTAATTCTCTGAGGCAGGGCTTTACCCGACTCCAAATAAGCTTGATGAATCAAAAGCTTTAACCCAGATGCCAAAGAAACGGCAGAAGCCTTCTGACCTTTCCTGGAACCAGAAAAGATAACAAATGGACTAGAAGTCTTCCTGAAATCTTTAGTAGCTTCAACATAATATTTCAGAGCTCTCACCACATCCAAAGAATGTAAAGATCACTCCAAAGAATTCTTAGGATTAGGACACAAAGAAGGGACAACAATTTCTCTATTAATGTTGTTAGAATTCACAACCTTAGGTAAGAATTTAAATAAAGGCCGCAAAACTGCCTTATTCTGATGAAAAATCAGAAAAGGAAATTCACAAGAGAGCAGACAGTTCAGAAACTCTTCTAGCAGAAGAGATGGCCAAAAGGAACAACACTTTCCAAGAAAGTAGTTTAATGTCCAAAGAATGCATAGGCTCAAATGGAGGAGCCTGTAAAGCCTTCAAAACCAAATTAAGACTCCAAGGAGGAGAGACTGATTCAATGACAGGCTTGATACAAACTAAAGCCTGTACAAAACAGTGAATATCAGGAAGTTTAGCAATTTTTCTGTGGAATAAAACAAAAAGAGCAGAGATTTGTCCTTTCAATGAACTTGCAGACAAACCTTTATCCAAACCATCCTGAAGAAACTGTAAAATTCTAGGAATTCTAAAAGAATGCCAAGAGAATTTATGAGAGGAGCACCATGAAATGTAAGTCTTCCAAACTCGATAATAAATCTTTCTAGAAACATATTTACGAGCCTGTAACATAGTATTAATTACTGAATCAGAGAAACCTCTATGACTAAGCACTAGGCGTTCAATTTTCATACCTTCAAATTTAATGATTTGAAATCCTGATGGAAAAACGGACCTTGAGACAGAAGGTCCGGTATTAATGGAAGTGGCCAAGGTTGGCAACTGGACATCCGAACAAGATCCGCATACCAAAACCTGTGAGGCCATGCTGGAGCCACCAGCAACACAAACGATTGTTCCATGATGATTTTGGAGATCAGTCTTGGAAGAAGAACTAGAGGCGGGAAAATATAAGCAGGTTGATAACACCAAGGAAGTGTCAACGCATCCACTGCTTCCGCCTGAGGATCCCTGGACCTGGACAGGTACCTGGGAAGTTTTTTGTTTAGATGAGATGCCATCAGATCTATTTCTGAAAGACCCCACAACTGAACAATTTGAGAAAACACATCTGGGTGGAGAGACCATTCTCCAGGATGTAAAGTCTGACAACTGAGATAATCCGCTTCCCAATTGTCTATACCTGGGATATGAACTGCAGAAATTAGACAGGAGCTGGATTCCGCCCCAACAAGTATCCAAGATACTTCTTTCATAGCTTGAGGACTGTGAGTCCCACCCTGATGATTGACATATGCCACAGTTGTGATATTGTCTATCTGAAAACAAATGAATGGTTCTCTCTTCAATAGAGGCCAAAACTGAAGAGCCCTGAGAATCACATGGAGTTCCAAAATATTTATTAGTAATCTCGCCTCTTGAGATTACCAAACCCCTTGTGCTGTCAGAGATCCCCAAACAGCTGCCCAACCTGAAAGACTTGCATCTGTTGTGATCACAGTCCAGGTTGGACGAATGAAAGAGGCCCATAGAACAATACAATGGTGATCTAACCACCAGGTCAGAGATAGTCGAACATTGGGATTTAAGGATATTAATTGCGACATCCTTGTATAATCCCTGCACTACAAAGCTGGAAAGGTCTCATATGAAAACGAGCAAAGGGGATCGCGTCCAATGCTGCAGTCATGAGACCTAAAACTTCCATGCACATAGCTACTGAAGGTTCCAACAGGCTGCAACCAATTTCAAACATCTCTTCTCCGTTAGAGACAAAGTCATGGACACTGAATCTATCTGGAAACCTAAAAAGGTTACCCTTGTCTGAGGAATCAAAGAACTTTTTGGTAAATTGATCCTCCAACCATGTTTTTGAAGAAACAACACAGTTGATTTGTGTGATATTCTGCAGAACGTAAAGACCGAGCAAGTACCAAGATATGATACAGAGAGTAAGGGCACCGAGAACCTTTGAAAAGATTCTTGGAGCTGTCGCTAGGCAAAAGGAAGAGCAACAAATTGGTAATGCTTGTCTAGAAAAGAGAATCTCAGGAACTGATAGTGATCTGGATGAATCGGAATATGAGGATATGCATCCTGTAAGTCTATTGTGGACATATAATGCCCTTGCTTGTCAGGGTACAGGTAAATGACATATGTATATATACTAATATATATATATATGTAAATAATATAAAAAGGATGTGTATATATATGAGGCCGTATATTTTATCAGATGTGCTGTAGAATCGCAATTCTGATATAAAGGATTGATTTAAAACCCATAGTCAGTCCTCCCCCACTTCTTTCAATTACACAGGACACTCATAGAAGTAATTTCAAGAGACATTTCTAGCTAGGGTGTGAAAATGAAGTCCATATCAGATTGTAACTGAAATTTTCTTCTGGCACTAAAGTATTTGGCCATCAACCCCTTTTAAAACTTCAAAATACAACATTTGCTCCTTAATTGGAAGTGCAAACTTCAGAACACTCTTTACCCCATACAGTGAGTGAAGACGAAGTGTCTGGGATACGTCTTTAAGGCCTAATGAGATGGAAATTAACATGCTGGAATCTCAAAAGGTACATGCCCATATATGGGTTTCCTACCCAAAAACATAATTTATGTAAGAACTTACCTGATAAATTCATTTCTTTCATATTAGCAAGAGTCCATGAGCTAGTGACGTATGGGATATACATTCCTACCAGGAGGGGCAAAGTTTCCCAAACCTCAAAATGCCTACAAATACACCCCTCACCACACCCACAAATCAGTTTAACGAATAGCCAAGAAGTGGGGTGATAAGAAAAAAGTGCGAAAGCATATAAAATAAGGAATTGGAATAATTGTGCTTTATACAAAAAAATCATAACCACCACAAAAAAGGGCGGGCCTCATGGACTCTTGCTAATATGAAAGAAATGAATTTATCAGGTAAGTTCTTACATAAATTATGTTTTCTTTCATGTAATTAGCAAGAGTCCATGAGCTAGTGACGTATGGGATAATGACTACCCAAGATGTGGATCTTTCCACGCAAGAGTCACTAGAGAGGGAGGGATAAAATAAAGACAGCCAATTCCTGCTGAAAATAATCCACACCCAAAATAAAGTTTAATGAAAAACATAAACAGAAGATTCAAACTGAAACCGCTGCCTGAAGTACTTTTCTACCAAAAACTGCTTCAGAAGAAGAAAATACATCAAAATGGTAGAATTTAGTAAAAGTATGCAAAGAGGACCAAGTTGCTGCTTTGCAAATCTGATCAACCGAAGCTTCATTCCTAAACGCCCAGGAAGTAGAAACTGACCTAGTAGAATGAGCTGTAATCCTTTGAGGCGGAGTTTTACCCGACTCGACATAGGCATGATGAATTAAAGATTTCAACCAAGATGCCAAAGAAATGGCAGAAGCTTTCTGGCCTTTTCTAGAACCGGAAAAGATAACAAATAGACTAGAAGTCTTTCGGAAAGACTTAGTAGCTTCAACATAATATTTCAAAGCTCTAACAACATCCAAAGAATGCAACGATTTCTCCTTAGAATTCTTAGGTTTAGGACATAATGAGGGAACCACAATTTCTCTAATTTTGTTGGAATTCACAACCTTAGGTAAAAATTCAAAAGAAGTTCGCAACACCGCCTTATCCTGATGAAAAATCAGAAAAGGAGACTCACAAGAAAGAGCAGATAATTCAGAGACTCTTCTGGCAGAAGAGATCGCCAAAAGGAACAAAACTTTCCAAGAAAGTAATTTAATGTCCAATGAATGCATGGGTTCAAAAGGAGGAGCTTGAAGAGCCCCTAGAACCAAATTCAAACTCCAAGGAGGAGAAATTGACTTAATGACAGGTTTTATACGAACCAAAGCTTGTACAAAACAATGAATATCAGGAAGATTAGCAATCTTTCTGTGAAAAAGAACAGAAAGAGCAGAGATTTGTCCTTTCAAAGAACTTGCGGATAAACCTTTATCTAAACCATCCTGAAGAAACTGTAAAATTCTCGGAATTCTAAAAGAATGCCAAGAAAAATGATGAGAAAGACACCAAGAAATATAAGTCTTCCAGACTCTATAATATATCTCTCTAGATACAGATTTACGAGCCTGTAACATAGTATTAATCACAGAGTCAGAGAAACCTCTTTGACCAAGAATCAAGCGTTCAATCTCCATACCTTTAAATTTAAGGATTTGAGATCCTGATGGAAAAAAGGACCTTGCGACAGAAGGTCTGGTCTTAGCGGAAGAGTCCACGGATGGCAAGAGGCCATCCGGACAAGATCCGCATACCAAAACCTGTGAGGCCATGCCGGAGCTACCAGCAGAACAAACGAGCATTCCTTCAGAATCTTGGAGATTACTCTTGGAAGAAGAACTAGAGGCGGAAAGATATAGGCAGGATGATACTTCCAAGGAAGTGATAATGCATCCACTGCTTCCGCCTGAGGATCCCGGGATCTGGACAGATACCTGGGAAGTTTCTTGTTTAGATGAGACGCCATCAGATCTATTTCTGGAAGCTCCCACATTTGAACAATCTGAAGAAATACCTCTGGGTGAAGAGACCATTCGCCCGGATGCAACGTTTGGCGACTGAGATAATCCGCTTCCCAATTGTCTACACCTGGGATATGAACCGCAGAGATTAGACAGGAGCTGGATTCCGCCCAAACCAGAATTCGAGATACTTCTTTCATAGCCAGAGGACTGTGAGTCCCTCCTTGATGATTGATGTATGCCACAGTTGTGACATTGTCTGTCTGAAAACAAATGAACGATTCTCTCTTCAGAAGAGGCCAAGACTGAAGAGCTCTGAAAATTGCACGGAGTTCCAAAATATTGATCGGTAATCTCACCTCCTGAGATTCCCAAACTCCTTGTGCCGTCAGAGACCCCCACACAGCTCCCCAACCTGTAAGACTTGCATCTGTTGAAATTACAGTCCAGGTCGGAAGAACAAAAGAAGCCCCCTGAATTAAACGATGGTGATCTGTCCACCATGTTAGAGAGTGTCGTACAATCGGTTTTAAAGATATTAATTGAGATATCTTTGTGTAATCCCTGCACCATTGATTCAGCATACAGAGCTGAAGAGGTCGCATGTGAAAACGAGCAAAGGGGATTGCGTCCGATGCAGCAGTCATAAGACCTAGAATTTCCATGCATAAGGCTACCGAAGGGAATGATTGTGACTGAAGGTTTCGACAAGCTGAAATCAATTTTAGACGTCTCTTGTCTGTCAAAGACAGAGTCATGGACACTGAATCTATCTGGAAACCCAGAAAGGTTACCCTTGTCTGAGGAATCAATTAACTTTTTAGTGAATTGATCCTCCAACCATGATCTTGAAGAAACAACACAAGTCGATTCGTATGAGATTCTGCTAAATGTAAAGACTGAGCAAGTACCAAGATATCGTCCAAATAAGGAAATACCACAATACCCTGTTCTCTGATTACAGACAGAAGGGCACCGAGAAACTTTGTAAAAATTCTTGGAGCTGTAGCTAGGCCAAACGGCAGAGCCACAAACTGGTAATGCTTGTCCAGAAAAGAGAATCTCAGGAACTGATAATGATCTGGATGAATCGGAATATGCAGATATGCATCCTGTAAATCTATTGTGGACATATAATGCCCTTGTTGAACAAAAGGCAAGATAGTCCTTACAGTTACCATTTTGAACGTTGGTATCCTTACATAACGATTCAATATTTTTAGATCCAGAACTGGTCTGAAGGAATTCTCCTTCTTTGGTACAATGAAGAGATTCGAATAAAACCCCAGCCCCTGTTCCAGAACTGGAACTGGCATAATTACTCCAGCCAACTCTAGATCTGAAACACAATTCAGAAATGCTTAAGCTTTCACTGGATTTACTGGGACACGGGAAAGAAAAAATCTCTTTGCAGGAGGTCTTATCTTGAAACCAATTCTGTACCCTTATGAAACAATGTTCTGAATCCAAAGATTGTGAACAGAATTGATCCAAATTTCTTTGAAAAAACGTAACCTGCCCCCTACCAGCTGAGCTGGAATGAGGGCCGCACCTTCATGTGGACTTAGAAGCTGGCTTTGATTTTCTAGAAGGCTTGGATTTATTCCAGACTGGAGATGGTTTCCAAACTGAAACTGCTCCTGAGGATGAAGGATCAGGCTTTTGTTCTTTGTTGAAAAGAAAGGAACGAAAACGATTATTAGCCCTGTTTTTACCCTTAGATTTTTTATCCTGTGGTAAAAAAGTTCCTTTCCCACCAGTAACAGTTGAGATAATAGAATCCAACTGAGAACCAAATAATTTGTTACCCTGGAAAGAAATGGAAAGTAGAGTTGATTTAGAAGACATATCAGCATTCCAAGTTTTAAGCCATAAAGCTCTTCTAGCTAAAATAGCTAGAGACATAAACCTGACATCAACTCTGATAATATCAAAAATGGCATCACAGATAAAATTATTAGCATGTTGAAGAAGAATAATAATATTATGAGAATCATGATCTGTTACTTGTTGCGCTAAAGTTTCCAACCAAAAAGTTGAAGCTACAGCAACATCAGCCAATGATATAGCAGGTCTAAGAAGATTACCTGAACACAGATAAGCTTTTCTTAGAAAGGATTCAATTTTCCTATCTAAAGGATCCTTAAAGGAAGTACCATCTGACATAGGAATAGTAGTACGTTTAGCAAGGGTAGAAATAGCCCCATCAACTTTAGGGATTTTGTCCCAAAATTCTAATCTGTCAGACGGCACAGGATATAATTGCTTAAAACGTTTAGAAGGAGTAAATGAATTACCCAAATTATTCCATTCTCTGGAAATTACTTCAGAAATAGCACCAGGAACAGGAAAAACTTCTGGAATAACCACAGGAGATTTAAAGACCTTATCTAAACGTTTAGATTTAGTATCAAGAGGACCAGAATCCTCAATTTCTAAAGCAATTAGTACTTCTTTAAGTAAAGAACGAATAAATTCCATTTTAAATAAATATGAAGATTTATCAGCATCAACCTCTGAGACAGAATCCTCTGAACCAGAAGAGTCATTAGAATCAGAATGATGATGTTCATTTAAAAATTCATCTGTATAAAGAGAAGTTTTAAAAGATTTTTTATGTTTACTAGAAGGAGGAATAACAGACATAGCCTTCTTGATGGATTCAGAAACAAAATCTCTTATGTTATCAGGAACATTCTGAACATTAGATGTTGATGGAACTGCAACAGGTAATGGTACATTACTAAAGGAAATATTATCTGCATTAACAAGTTTGTCATGACAATTAATACAAACAACAGCTGGAGGAACAGCTACCAAAAGTTTACAGCAGATACACTTAGCTTTGGTAGTTCCAGCACCAGACAGCGATTTTCCTGAAGTATCTTCTGACTCAGATGCAACGTGAGACATCTTGCAATATGTAAGAGAAAAAACAACATATAAAGCAAAATTGATCAAATTCCTTAAATGACAGTTTCAGGAATGGGAAAAAATGCCAAGGAACAAGCTTCTAGCAACCAGAAGTAAAGAAAAATGACGCCGACATTTTTGGCGCAAAAGAACGTCAAAAATGACGCAACTTCCGGCGACACGTATGACGCCGGAAACAGAAAAGATTTTTTGCGCCAAAAAAGTCCGCGCCAAGAATGACGCAATAAAATGAAGCATTTTCAGCCCCCGCGAGCCTAACAGCCCACAGGGAAAAAAGTCAAATTTTTAAGGTAAGAAAAATAATTGATTCAAGTGCATTATCCCAAATATGAAACTGACTGTCTGAAAATAAGGAATGTTGAACATCCTGAGTCAAGGCAAATAAATGTTTGAATAAATATATTTAGAACTTTATTAAAAAAGTGCCCAACCATAGCTTAGAGTGTCACAGAAAATAAGACTTACTTACCCCAGGACACTCATCTACATGTTTGTAGAAAGCCAAACCAGTACTGAAACGAAAATCAGCAGAGGTAATGGTATATATATAAGAGTATATCGTCGATCTGAAAAGGGAGGTAAGAGATGAATCTCTACGACCGATAACAGAGAACCTATGAAATAGACCCCGTAGAAGGAGATCACTGCATTCAAAATAGGCAATACTCTCCTCACATCCCTCTGACATTCACTGCACGCTGAGAGGAAAACCGGGCTCCAACCTGCTGCGGAGCGCATATCAACGTAGAATCTAGCACAAACTTACTTCACCACCTCCATAGGAGGCAAAGTTTGTAAAACTGATTTGTGGGTGTGGTGAGGGGTGTATTTGTAGGCATTTTGAGGTTTGGGAAACTTTGCCCCTCCTGGTAGGAATGTATATCCCATACGTCACTAGCTCATGGACTCTTGCTAATTACATGAAAGAAATGTAGCCGCTTTGTCTAGGTAAAAGACTTGAAAACACAAACATTCTCGGGGACTATAATCTTGACAGCCATGTGTAAATTATCTCCCATGGAGTTTCCCATGTACCAACAAAACAGCAGAAAGTATGTTGCATTGTAACTTTGAAGTTCACTGAAAATATAACTGGTATCATTTTATTTCTTCAAGAACAATGATTTATCTGCTGTATTTGGTATGAATATATATATATTTACATATATTCAGACAACATATTAAATATGCCTCAGATTGTATTACATATACCTATGGACATGGGAAATACAATTCAGATTTATAATAGATTAAATAACAATTTTAATAATCCCATGTTTGAAATATATATATGACATTTTTTTGTTGTTTTTCCAGATGGAGATAAAAGATGATAAATACAGGATTGCCTACATGGGATGAACTAAGTCATATCATATGCTTATGCACCAAATGTGTATAAACTTTTAAATACATCTCTTGAAATATAGTCAGATGGATATATGGAAGTCACTTTGATGTGATATGACTAAAAAATATTGATGTTTAATATCAAATTGTAAATTTTCTGTTATGCTAAATGAAATATAAATGCTAACAAGAGAAATGTATTAATGCAATAATTTATAGTATTGTTTAATAATCAGGATATGGGATGTTTGAGATTTGGCAGACATGAATGTTAGAAATGGTTGAGTGAATCTGTTTGTCTTGTCTGCTGCCCCCGATGGCCAGAATCCAGTATTGCAGCCAGGAGATTGGCTGTTAAGGGATGCATTTTCTCTAGCAACCATATATCCCAGGTTGTCCAATCAGAAAGGACAAGGTTCCGAAGGGCCGCCCATATTTCTCACCTATGATTAAACAATATAAGTGGTAGGCAGGATAGGAGAAGGAGACTGGCTGCTAAGGATTTTTGCTAGACTGACTGAAAACTGTTGTGTGGGGTACAGTCAAACTATAAGCAAAGTGGGCCATACTTTTTCTTATTAATTGCAATTAAACTTATTTTTATATGAGGTGAGATTGTTCCTATTAAGAAATACTGGACATCGATTGGTGTTCATCTTGGTAATGTATTAAAAGATTGCTGTAGTAAATAAATTTAGAGAGCAGTTTGTATTTTAGCTCATATTCATAGCCTATGTATTGTTAAACATATATCCTTAATGCTAAATTGTTTCAACTGTGCAAATAGAGTTATAATTCAGAGTTTGGCTATTGGCACAAATAATATATACACTTTCTGATGTTTTAATAGAAGTGTATATTGTACTATTGTTTAAATTAGCACTGTAAATTGTATTGCTGAATGTTTGTAGCTGCTATCTTAAGTCTCATTGTGATATTTTAAATGCAACTCTGAATGAAAGGCTATTGTGAATAAGGTAAACGTGTATGAACTCTGTATAGCATATTTTAATAGTTTTTAAACACGTATAATATTGATTCATATTCTGGTTCTCAAATATATTTCAATTTGTTCATAGATATTAACTAATAATAAAGAATTCAGGAATTTATATTAATTTTATTGTCTTAGTATATGCATAGTTGATTGTGGGTTTTGTTTAAAGAAAGATTGTTAAATATATTAAGTTGTAACCCTGCCATATACTCACATATTATTTGGAGAGTACTGCTAAGATTCTTATAAATATACTGATATGCTGAACAAAAGGCAGAATAGTCCTTATAGTCACCATTTTGAAAGTTGGTACTCTTACATATCGATTCAAAATTTTTAGATCCAAAACTGGTCTGAATTAAATTTTCTTTCTTTGGGACAATGAAAAGATTAGAATAAAACCCCAGACCCTGTTCCTGAAACGGAACTGGCATGATTACCCCTGATAACTCCAGGTCTAAAACACACCTCAGGAAAGCCTGAGCCTTTACTGGGTTTGCAGGGATGCGCGAGAGAAAAAAATCTTCTCACAGGCGGTCTTACTCTGAATCCTATTCTGTACCCCTGAGAGACAATACTCTGAATCCATTGATTTTGGACCGAATTGGTCCAAACATCTTTGAAAAATCTTAATCTGCCCCCTACCAGCTGAGCTGGAATGAGGGCCGCACCTTCATGCGGACTTGGGGGCTGGCTTTGATCTCTTAAATGGCTTGGATTTATTCCAATTCGAGGAAGGCTTCCAATTGGAAACAGATTCCTTGGGGGAGGGATTAGGTTTCTGTTCCTTATTTTGTCGAAAGGAACGAAAACGGTTAGAAGCTTTAGATTTACCCGTAGGTCTTTAATCCTGACGCAAAAAAACTCCCTTCCCCCCAGTGACAGTTGAAATTATTTAATCCAACTGAGAACCAAATAACTTATTACCTTGGAAAGAAAGAGATAGCAATCTGGACTTAGAAGTCATGTCAGCATTCCAAGATTTAAGCCACAAAGCTATTCTAGCTAAAATAGCTAAAGACATAGATTTAACATAATTTTTTGATGATATCAAAAATGGCATCACAAATAAAATTATTAGCATGTTGAATCAAGTTAACAATGCTAGACAAATCATGATCCAATACTTGTTGCGCTAAAGTTTCCAAACAAAAAGTTGAAGCAGCTGCAACATCAGCCAAAGAAATTGCAGGCCTGGGAAGATGACCTGAATATAAATAGGCTTTCCTAAGATAAGATTCAAGTTTCCTATCTAAAGGATCTTTAAAAGAAGTACTATCTTCCGTAGGAATAGTAGTACGTTTAGCAAGAGTAGAGATAGCCCCATCAACTTTGGGGATCTTTTCCCAAAACTCTAAAGTAACTGCTGGCAAAGGATACAATTTTTTAAACCTTGAAGAAGGAATAAAAGAAGTACCAGGCCTATTCCATTCCTTAGAAATAATATCAGAAATAGCATCAGGAACTGGAAAAACTTCTGGAATAACCACAGGAGGTTTATAAACAGAATTTAAACATTTACTAGTTTTAATATCAAGAGGACTAGTTTCCTCCATATCCAATGTAATCAACACTTCTTTTAACAAAGAACAAATATACTCCATTTTAGATAAATAAGAAGATTTGTCCGTGTCAATATCTGAGGCAGGATCTCCTGAACCAGATAGATCCTCAGAGAAGGATAATTCAGCATGTTGCCGGTCATTTGAAATTTCATCAACTTTATGAGAAGTTTTAAAAGACCTTTTACGTTTATTAGAAGGCGGGATGGCAGACAAAGTCTTCTGAATAGAATCAGAAATAAATTATTTTAAATTTACAGGTATATCTTGTGCATTAGATGTTGAGGGGACAGCAACAGGTAATGAACTACTACTGATGGATACATTCTCTGCATGTAAAAGTTTATCATGACAACTATTACAAACCACAGCAGGAGATATAACCTGCACAAATTTACAACAAATGCACTTAGCTTTGATAGAACAGTTATCAGGCAGCAGGGTTCCAACAGTGATATCTTGCAAATGTAAGAAAAAAACAACAACATATAAAGCAAAATTATCAATTTCCTTATATGGCAGCTTCAGGAATGGGAAAAAAAATGCAAACAGCATAGCCCTCTGATAGAGAAAAAAGGCAAGAGGCATATAGGAATGGGGTCTAAAATAATGAAAATATTTGGCGCCAAGTATGACGCACAACAAACAGAAAAATATTTTTTGGCGCCAAAAACGTCCGGAAATGACACACTCGCGTCACAGATGACGCAACCTTGTGAAGGACTCGGAATTGACTAAGACGCCGGAAATGACGAATTTGCGTCAACGAAAGTAACTTCGCCCCAAAAAAATCTCACGCCAAGAATGACACAATAAACTTTGGCATTTTGCGCCCTCGCGAGCCTAATTCTGCCCACAAATTTAAAAGACAGTCAATTTGAAAAAGAGACTATACCCTAGGTAAGAAATACATTTTTCCTAAAAAAAGCATTTCCCTGATATGAAACTGACAGTCTGCAAAAGGAAATATACTGAAAACCTGAATCATGGCAAATACAAGTACGATGCATATATTTAGAACTTTATATAAATACATAAAGTGCCAAAACATAGCTGAGAGTTAAGTAATGAAAACATACTTGCCAAAAGACACCCATCCACATATAGCAGATAGCCAAACCAGTACTAAAACGGTTATCAGTAGAGGTAATAGAATACAGGTGAAACTCAAAAAATTAGAATATAGTGCAAAAGTTCATTTATTTCACTAATGCAACTTAAAAGGTGAAACCAATATATGAGATAGACTCATTACATGCAAAGCAAGATAGTTCAAGCTGTGATTTGTCATAATTGTGATGATTATGGCTTACAGCTCATGAAAACCCCAAATCCACAATCTCAGAAAATTAGAATATTGTGAAAAGGTGCAATATTCTAGGCTCAAAGTGTCCCACTCTAATCAGCTAATTAAGCCATAACACATGCAAAGAGTTCCTGAGCCTTTAAATTGTCTCAGTCTGGTTCAGTAGGAATCACAATCATGGGGAAGACTGCTGACCCGACAGTTGTGCAGAAAACCATCATTATTGACACCCTCCATAAGGAGGAAAAGCCTAAAAAAGGTAATTGCAAAAGAAGTTGGATGTTCCCAAAGTGCTGTATCAAAGGACATTAATAGAAAGTTATATGGAAGGGAAAAGTGTGGAAGAAAAAGGTGCACAAGCAGCAGGGATGACCGCAGCCTGGAGAGGATTGTCAGGAAAAGGCCATTCAAAAAAGTGTTGGGGACTTTCACAAGGAGTGGACTGAGGCTGGAGTCAGTGCATCAAGAGCCACCACACACAGACTGATCCTGGACATGGGCTTCAAATGTCGTATTCCAGTTGTCAAGCCACTCCTGAACAACAAACAACGTCAGAAGCGCCTTACCTGGTCTGTTGCTCAGTGGTCCAAAGTCCTCTTTTCTGATGAGAGCAAATTTTGCATCTCATTTGGAAACCAAGGACCCAGAGTATGGAGGATGAATGGAGAGGCACACACTGCAAGATTCTTGAAGTCCAGTATGAAGTTTCCACAGTCTGTGTTGATTTGGGTAGCCATGTCATCTGCTGGTGTTGGTCCACTGTGCTTCATTAAGTCCAGTGTCAACGCAGCCATCTACCAGGAGATTTTGGAGCACTTCATGCTTCCTTCCGCAGACGAGCTCTATGGGGATGCGGACTTCATGTGGGGATGCCCACACTGCCAAAAGCACGAAAACCTGATTCAAAGACCGTGGGATTACTGTGCTTGATTGCCCAGCAAACTCGCCTGACCTGAACCCCATAGAGAATGGGCATTGCCAAGAGAAAGATGAGAGACATGAGACCGAAAAATGCAGAAGCGCTGAAGGCCGCTATTGAAGCATCCTGGTCTTCCATAACACCTCAGCAGTGCCACAGGCTGATAGCTTCCATGCCACGCCGCATTGAGGCAGTAATTGCTGCAAAAGGGGCCCAAACCAAGTACTGAGTACATACAGTATGCATGCTTATACTTTTCAGAGGTCAGATATTGTTCTATGTACAATCCTTGATTGATTGATTGATTGATTGATTGAATGTTATATTCTAATTTTCTGAGATAGTGGATTTGGGATTTTCATGAGCTGTAAGCCATAATCATCACAATTATGACAAATCACGGCTTGAACTATCTTGCTTTGCATGTAATGAGTCTACCTCATATATTAGTTTCACCTTTTAAGTTGGATTAGTGAAATAAATTAACTTTTGCACGATATTCTAATTTTTCGAGTTTTACCTGTATGAGAGTATATTGTCGATCTGAAAAGGGAGGTAGGAGATGAATCTCTACGACCGATAACAGAGAACCTATGAAATAGATCTCCCCTAAGGAAAACCATTGTATCCAATAGGTGATACTCCCTTCACATCCCTCTGACATTCACTGTACTCTGAGAGGAATCGGGCTTCAAAATGCTGAGAAGGCCGATTCCTCTCATTCAATAGGTGAGACTCCCTTCACAACCCTCTGACATTCACTGTACTCTGAGAGGAATCAGGCTTCAAAATGCTGAGAAGCGCATATCAATGTAGAAATCTTAGCACAAACTTACTTCACCATCTCCATAGGAGGCAAAGTTTGTAAAACTGAATTGTGGGTGTGGTGGGGGGTGTATTTATAGGCATTTTGAGGTTTGGGAAACTTTGCCCCTCCTGGTAGGATTGTATATCCCATACGTCACTAGCTCATGGACTCTTGCCAATTACATGAAAGAAAGTACCTTCCAAGACAATAATTTAAAGGGACACTGAACCCAAATTTTGTCTTTCGTGATTCAGATAGAGCATGCAATTTTAAGCAACTTTCTAATTTACTCCTATTATCATTTTTTTCTTCGTTCTCTTGCTATCTTTATTTAAAAAAGAAGGCATCTAAGATTTTTTTGTTTGGTTCAGCCCTCTGGACAGCACTTTTTTATTGGTGGATGAATTTATCCACCAATCTGCAAGGACAACCCAGGTTGTTCACCAAAAATGGGCCGGCATGAGCCAGCAAGCTGAGAGGAAGTTACTAGCTGGAGCTCCGGGTAAAAAGTATAGAAATAAGCAATTTAAGCTAAGTATTGACAGCAAAAGAACTGAATAACAAGCACTGTGCACCTCTAAATACAATTAGGAGGCAGTTGGGCAAATCTCAGACGCCTTGGTGCAGCTTTCGAGCAGCCCGGTTCTCAGGACCAGGCCGAAATTACGAAACTCCGGGGATGCGGCCTACCCCGGGACAGAGGCCATACAACAAAGGGATAAAATCATCAGAAACCAGGTCCCTATCACCCGACTAGCTAGGAGATATCTGGTAGACCCGAAGTTTGGCTACAGCAAACTATCAAAACCTAATAAAGGGTCTCTGTTGTCGTGGCTAGATTGCGCGTTGGGGCCTTTCGAGAGTGGAGAAGAATATGGAAGATCACCACATGGCTATCCTGGCCCTCTTTGAAGACTACGGCTACCAGCTGATGAGCCGACTTGATCGGCTTATACAAGTCAGCAGAGCTAAGGGTCAGGATCGAGCTGCAGTCGGGCGCCTTCAGCGAGAGGCTGCGGCTCCTGAATCAGGTGCGATTGTTTCCTCAGAGACTCCCGCCAGACATTTTTCCACAGGAACCACCTCTCACCAAGAAGCTGCCCCAGCCCATAGCAGCAGCAACCACTTACCGTATGTCTTTGCATGCGGAGGTGCGACTAACCCCTCGGAGCAAGAGGTGACCTGTGACTGCCCGACAAAAGTAGCGGCTGTGAGAGCCAGTGAAGATGAGGGTTCTGAGCAGTGGAGAGATTGGTCCGGGCCTATGTTTGTTAAGGCAGCAACTTACCTAGACAGTGGATCCCTTGCCTTACACTGTCCTAGTGCCCTGCAGAGCATCGGCTCCTGTAAATCTCTATGTGTGCAGGCTATTCAGTTTCACGGAGACTGCTGCGAGGCCATACCTCCACAGAATAGGACTCATAAAAAGAAGGGTGTAGGGTGACTCTCCATGCCCTCTATGGGGCTATGTATAACCACTCTGGTAAAATTGTCATTCCCCTGCACAACCTACTCCGTGACTCTTTATTTTTTCCCTCTCCCGCTTCATGATGGACCTGGTGTCTAAGACTCTATTAGACTTTATTTGGGAGATCAGACACAGGACTTGTCACACCCTCTTTACTGTGGGTACATACACCACTCGATGCCTGAAGACATGCTGTCAAATACCCAGTTGACAACTTTTTATTATAATCAGGGGTATCGCAGCGCACATAATACCATCTTGCTTGCTTATCGCGCTACTGCTTAAAACTCAGTTCTTAATCAAATGAACCTGCATTTATGACGAGTACTATAAGAGAATGTGCGGACTTTGGGTTTAAACCCATTTGATGTCTCCTCTGTGTGCACAACAAATGAGGATTTTCCAGTAATGGTTTTTAGGCTTGGTAACCTTGTTCTGCCTAAGTTAACTGTTTGTTTAATGTTGACAATAGCAATTTTATGTAACCTGTTTTCCCAGTACCTATATAGAATCAATACCGTTTAGCAGGGTTTTGTTTCTCATGCCCCTCACTATAGGATATTATCTATTCCTTTACTTTTATATGCCGTTTCTCACGTATATTTGTTGAAGCCTAATGGCATTCTCACTAACTGGGAGATGAATGGATGAGGTGAAAGTATGTCTGGGTGATGTATTCCTTTAAAACCAGTATCTAATAAGGCATAAATGTACAACAGAGGGAAATGCCTACAGCGATGCATTGATAACTCTATTTAGCCTCCATCACACAGAACTATGAGTCTTAATTAACTGCTACCCTCAAGTTCAGCATTATATGATGTTAAGTTGCTCTACTACAATCCTAGGATCTCTAGTGTAGTCAAAACATGTTTTAAACTCTGATAGGAGGAGATGCTCTCACTACCATAACCTAGCAAAACATATACCTCTTCCATATACTGGTGGCCTTTCTGCCACATGCCTCTAGCAGCATACTTTAAAGGCATCACCTACATTATATTGCCCTGACCCAGGTGATTCTAGGGTCACTCGATGTGTTGGATATGCAAATTAGCAACAGAAGGTTATGCTATTTTCGGCCTACCCTCCGCCCCCCACCACCACTTTTATGCGGTTAGGGTTGATTTTTTCCTCCTCCGCATATCCTTTTGACAGAGTTTAGTAGTCTCTGTCCAACCCGTAGAGCCATGACTCTCTATATTTATGTAAATTGGCTCTCGGGGTTCTAATACAGGAAAATTAATTTTGTTCTGATTCCCTGCAGTTTATCCAGGATAATAGTCTTACTAATGTCTATGGTTTAACAACTGTTCAGTGTTAGTGAGTTATTAGTTTAAAACAACAACTGAGGACTACTTCTCTTTTTTGATATTGCATGTTTATTACATATTTTGTATTTACTCCACATACGCTGAAACTGCGATTTTTACTATTATCTCCATTAATATGTCCTCCATTGCTCTGTTTAAGCTCTGGTCCCTTGACTGGACCTGTTTGTCTGAGGACTTTGCGAACCTATAAGATTTAAAAAAATGAGGTGCCTAAAGTGTTACATCATGTCAGTATAATGTATGTTGAGAAATGTAACCTGTTGATGAGACTGTTGCGTATATGCGATTGTAACCTCAATAACCTGTTAAGCACCTAGTTTTTCTGATTCTCAATGTGAACTCTTGGAACCGAGAATTCTGTCTTCTGATAAGTACCAGCTACCAGATCCCGACCGTGGATCCACTTTGCATTGTTGACGCAAGAGTGTTTCACTATCCAAAAACTGAGGCAACAGTGAAGGTCAATACCATAACTCAATGTTCTGCTTATACTTGTTTACAGTGCAAAATTACTGTTTTGTATTATACCCTGAGATGTTGTTCTTCATTCTGAGACTGTAACTCTGATTTCCATTGCCTCAATAAAAATATTTTTAAAAAAATGTGCCGGCATCTAAACTTACATTTCAAATAAAGATACCAAGAGAATAAAGAAAATTTGATAAGAGTAAATTAGAAAGTAGCTTAAAATTTAATCTTCTAAGTCTTTCTGAATCATGAAAGAAAAAATTTGGGTTCAGTATCCCTTTAACGTCAACTGAGTGCATGGGCTCAAACAAAGCCTTCTGCAAAACTTTAAGAACCAAATTTAAACTCCAAGCAGGAGCGGAATGTCTAAACACAGGCCTAATTCTGGACAGATCCTGAACAAAGGACAAAGGACAGAATATCAGGAAGCTCAGCGAGCTTCTTGTGTAACACAGAAAGAGACGAAATCTGTCTCTTTAAGGAACTGGCGCATGTCCCTTCTCCAAACCAGGAGGAAGGAAAGGATCCTGGATACCTTGACCTTATGCCAGGGTTACACGGGCCTCACACCAGAATAAGTAGGCCCTCCACACCTTATGACAGATACGTCGGGTGACCGGCTTCCTGGCTTGAATGAGAGTATCAATCACACTCTCAGAAAATCCCCTCTTGGCTAGGACTAAGTAGTCAATCTCCACACAGTCAGCCTCAGATAATCTAGATTTTGATGCACAAAGGGACCCTGTACCAGCAGATCCCTGCAACAGGGTAACCTCCATGGAGGAGACGATTACATCCCCAGCAGATCCGCAAACCACATCCTTCACGGCCACGACAGAGCAATCAGTATAGTCGAAGCCTGCTCCTATTTGATCTGGCCCACTACTCGAGGAAGAAGGGGTAACGGCGGAAATATGTAGACTAGGTTGAACCCCCAAGGCATCTATCAGTTCTGCCTGGGGATCCCTGGACTGCGACCCGTTTCTGGGTAGCCTGAAGTAGAGTCTGGACGTCTTGAGATCTATCTCTGGTGTCTCCCATCTGATGCAAATCTTTGCAAACACCTCGGGGTGAAGAGACTATTCCCCCCGGATAAAACGATTGTCTGCTGAGAAAATCCGCTTCCCAGTTGTCCACACCCGGAATGTGGATTGATGACAGCGAACAGTTGTGGGTCTCCGCCCATTCCAGAATCCGAGATACTTCTCTCATGGCTAAGGAGCTTCTCGTTCTCCCCTGATGGCTGATGTAAGCCACCGAGGTAAATGTTGTCCGACTGGAATCTGATGACCTGGGACAAACCCAAGAGGGGCCAAGTCCTCAAAGCGTTGAAGATCGCTCGAAGTTCCAGGATGTTGATCGGAAGAAGTGACTCCTCCTGATTCCACATGCCCTGTGCCTTCCTGGCACCCCAAACAGCTCCCCATCCTGAGAGGCTCGCGTCCAGAGTCACAATCTCCCAGCCGATCTGGACTGAGTCACCAAGAGAGGGATTCTCTCGCTCAGCCATCCAGAGAAATCTGTTGGGATAGATCTGAGTGATCGCCGTTCCATTGCCTCAGCATGCACAACTGAAGAGGTCTGAGATGGAACCTGGCGTATGGAATGACATCTATGCTGGATACCATGAGCTCAATCACCTCAATACACCGGGTCACAGATGGCCTTGAGGAGGTCTGAAGAGCAAGACAGCTGGAGACGATTTTGCAACGTCTCTGGTCTGTCAGGAATAACTTCATGGATATGGAGTCTATTATCGTTCCCAGGAACTCCACTTTGGTATTGGGAACCAGAGAACTCTTTCCTGAGTTTATTTTCCATCCATGAGATTGAAGTAGAAGAGCTCTCGAATGGTCCTCTGCCAGCCGGCAGGACAGAGCCTGGACCAGGATGTCATTCAGATAAGGCGCTACTGCAATACCTCTGGATCTCGCCACCGCGAGCAGTGCTCCCAGAACCTTCGTAAAGACTCTTGGAGCAGTAGCCAGACCAAAGGGGAGAGCTACAAACTGGAAGTGCTGGTCCAGAAAAGCGAATCTTAGGAACTTGAAGTGATCCTTGTGAATTGGCACATGAAGGTAAGCGTCCTTCAAGTCTATCATAATCATGAACTGTCCCTCTTGAACTAGGGGCAGAATGGACGTTATTGTCTTGAATGATGGGACCGACAGAAACTTGCTTAAGCACTTTAGGTCTAGAATCGGGCGAAACGTACCCTCCTCCTTTGGGACCACGAAAAGGTTTGAATAGTACCCTAGACCTCTTTCTGCCAGAGGTACCGGTACAATTACTCCTAGAGGAGAGAGATCCCGGACGCACTCTAGAAAGGCATCTCGCTTTTCTGGTTTTGATGATAGAGAAATCTGCCCTGTAACCCTGGGCAATGACTTCCAGAACCCAAGGATCCTGTATGTTTCTCATCCAAGTCTCAGCGAAAAGAGAGAGTCTGCCCCTATACGATCCAGAACCGGCTCGGGGGCCGCCCCTTTATGCCGACTTTGTCTCGGCGGGCTTCTTGTTCTGCTTGGCTTTATTCCAAGATGGCTACCAAGTTCCCTTGGACTGCTTGGGCTTCGCGGCAGGTTGCTGTCGTTGGGACTTGTCCAAATGCAAGGGATGAAAATTAGGACCCTTAGGCTTATTTTTCTTATCCTGCAGTAGAAAGGCACCCTTGCCCCCTGTGACCGTGGATATGATAGAGTCCAGGCCTGGATCGAAAAGAACCTTCCCCTTAAATGGAAGGGAGAGTAATCTAGATTTAGACGTCATGTCAGCAGACCACGACTTCAACCACAGAGCCCTCCGGGCCAGAACAGAAAGGCCTGATGTCTTGGCATTCAAGCAAATAATCTGCATATTTGCATCACAGATAAATGAATTAGCTACCCTCAGGGCCTTAATTCTTTCCTGTTGCTCATCTAGGGGAGTTTCCACCTCGATCATATCTGAAAGAGTCACACCAATAGGTAGAGGCTCCCGCCACTGCAGCGACCGCCGCTGCAGGCTGAAACAAGAACTCTGTGTGCTGAAACATTTTTCTTAACAGGGTCTCTAATTTCTTATCCATGGGTTCCTTAAACAGCAAAACTATCCTCAAGAGGGATAGTGGTGCGCTTAGCGAGCGTGGAGATGGCTCCATCCACCTTAGGGACAGACCCCCACAATTCTAGCTGAGAGTCCGGAACCGGGAACAACTTCTTAAATGAAGAAGGGGAAAAAGAAGATCCAAGTCTCTCCCATTCATTCTTAATAATATTTGCCATTTTAGCGGGAACCAGTAACCCAGAAAGAGAGTCTTCCGAGGTATCTCAGTCTTCCTCATCAGCGTATAATCTAGTTTCGGATACATCCAGCGGAGTAGATGACCCCTGGGAAGGATAGCAATGCTTAACCTTTCGCTTGCGCTTAGCAGGCGAGGTAAAGCACTAAAGGCCGCAGACACTGCTGTTTGCAACTGATCATCAAAATCTGGCAGCCACAGGGCCCCTCCCGCAGGAGGATTAGTAGTGCACTGAGGAGCTGCATATCTCGAAGAGTAATACCCTCCATAAGAGACTACTCCGTAAAACTTTTGACACTTCTCTGCCATCCTCCTATGAAGAAAGGCAAAGAATAACTGGGGGATGAGGGGAGTGGGGGAGGTATTTAAGCCTTTGGCTGGGGTGTTTTTGCCTCCTCCTGGTGGCCAGGTTCTGTATTCCCACAAGTAATAAATGAAGCCATGGACTCTCCTCATATTAAGATGGAAAAACACTTACCAGGCTATTACTGGCATCTGGAATGGGGGTACTGGGTTCAAATATTGTAGAAAGATTGGTAAGCCTTTCAGCTGGCAGGAATTCATCTGTGTTGATATCTGATAGTGAATCCGGGGGAGATGGGAGGGAAGAGTCCTGGTGAGGAAGAGACGTATAGTCAGCAACCAGAGACTCTAATTTGGTGTAGCTGCAGCATTGTGGGATTTATTCCTTCTAGTTAGTGGGAATAAATAGCTTCCTTACAGGTAATACAAAGATTTAAACACCCTAATCTTTGTATTATCAAGACTAATGTTTTTCATCCATTTAGTATGGAACACTCTCTGCGAACTTTAGAAATTTATGTGACAGCTCAGATGTCTGTGACACCCTACAAACTCTATTAATGTTTATACATTCATATAAAAATAATCTGAATTAAAAAGTAGACATGGCAATACTATTTTATACAGTTTTGATACAGGAGTTACAGGACCAATTTAACCGTCACAACACCCAGCTAAAATTTAAGTCAATACTAAGTTAAAATTAATTAATATTAACTTTTTTTCATTGTCTGCTGCACAAATTATCATCAAATTAATTTATGTTAAAGGGACAGTCAACACTAAAATTGTTATTGTTTAAAAAGATAGATCATGCCTTTACTACCAATTCCCCAGCTTTGCACAACCAACATTTAAACCTCTAAAACTTCTGCCTGTTCCTAAGCCACTACAGAGAGCTTCTTATCACGTTTTTTTTTTTATTAGCTTTTCACAATCGGAGACTACTAGTTCATGTGGGCAATGTAGATATTGTGCCAACGCCTGTGGAGTTATTTAAGAATCAGCACAACACAACACTAATTGGCTAAAATGCAAGTCAATAGATAATAAACAAAAAGTCATTTGATCTGTGGGCTGTCAGAAGAGGCTTAGATACAAGGTAATCACAGAAAAAAGTATATTAATATAACCGTGTTGGTTATGCAAAACTGGGAAATTGGTAATAAATGGATTATCTATCTTTTAAAACAACAATAATTCTGGTGTAGACTGTCCATTTAAATTAAGCAATTAGTTTGTGCTTTGGATAGCTGAAGTAACATTTTTAATGTTATACTTACACTACACTCGCCCAACTACTGCATAATGGCCCACGGATGGCAACATTTGCACAGAGAAAGATACCACAAGCATTCTGGGAGTTTTATACCTTTAACTGAAAGCTGTAACTTTACAATAGCTTGAATGAGAACCAAAGATGCCCAAAAGGTAAATAGGGATTTACCAGCAGATCTGTAAGTGCTGACTGGTAGATCCCTAAATTGCGATTTCCCTTTATATAAGCAGTAATAGTCTATGCACAAGTTAAAAGAAATTGTAAAAATGTGTTTTGCACAAGTATATTCTGCACCACTCCTATAGCCTTAATTAAAAACGGTGATTCAGCATGAGAATATATTAGTTCCTTTGTTAAATGAAGGTCAATTTTGAGTTCAATTTCTGATTCTATTATGCTTAGCATTCTTATGTGATGTGTATGATTGCACAATGCTGATAGCAGGGATACAATCTAATTACCAAATGCTATTTAAAATAATTTCAGTCATTTAAAGGGACAGTCTACACCTTAGACATCTTAAAGTCTTACTTTAGATTAAGCTGCAAATATGCTCCTGCACCCATTCTATATCATGCAGCAGTAACAGTAAAAAAAAGTTATTTTAAAACAATTGTTTCTGGTCACTTCGAAATGGCTGCCAAGCTCTGCCCCCTGATGACATCACGATCTGGGTTGAATCTATGCACTCTGATAAATAGCATTGACAGACTGTTGAATCCAACTAGTGAGTTTTTTGTAACTAGTGAAGCCTTTAATATAGCCTAGATCGTGATGTCATCAGTGGGCGGAGCTTGGCAGCCATTTTAAAGTGACCAGAAACAATAGTTACTTTTTTGCTGTTACTTCTGCATGATATAGAAAGGGTGCAGGAGGATATTTGCAGCTTAATCTAAAGTAAGACTTTAATATGACTAAGGTGTAGACTGTACCACGCATTTCGATGTTTCAAATATCTTTAGTGTTTGCACACACACTCACAGTTTGTGTATATCTCCTATAAAATTAAACACAGGGTAATGTGACAGCATCAATGCTACATTTTCTAACTATCCAAAGAGATTATATATATATATATATATATATATATATATATATATATATATATATATAAATAAAATGTATGAGCTGATACTATAAAAACCATCAATCCAAAATCTGTTAGCAATGTATTTATAATTAAGTAAAGCAAATACTTTGAGCTTGATAAACATTTTTCTAAATAAATGGATGTGTTGTCTGTCTCCAGCTCACATAGTACCAATATACGGAACCTGATATTACTAAATGTTGTCACATTTTTGTTTGATAATTTAGCTACCTTCGAATACCACATTTTTAATCCTCACATAATAATCACATTACAGGACAGAAACAAACAAAAGTGAATTAATAGAACACCTACCAAAGATAGACTCATTCAATCCAGATATTTCTGAAGACACACAATCTAGATATAACCAGGAGACCATCTCAAACTTGGCATTACAACAAACCTGCAAGACAACACCCTCACGGATCATTCGCCATATTATAAAATGAGAAACTGCGCAATTTTGTTTTTAGTTTAAAAGTAAACTCCCTTAACCCTGGCTTTATCCATTTAGCGAACCCCAGAGCCCTGAGAGAAGTAGAAGAAAATCACAGCAGTGCTGACAACACCGGAGAGACCACCTATGACACACCATCTTCTCTTATATTCAATCTAACATTCATGTCTAGAAGAAAACGAGGATCTCATCTCTACATTCCATAGAAGAGAAGAGGAGGACACTCGGGGCTTGTTTCCATTGAGGTGGTTATGTTTAAAAACTGGTGGTAACATAAAAATTCTCCATTGACTTTAATGGAGATAAGTGTTTTTACCACCAGTTTCCAAGCTTTACCACCTTAATGGAAACCAGCCCTCAGTTGTATATATTTAAGAGAGAGCTAATCCCACAGTTGAAACATTAATGGGAGAAAGTAACCCTGCTGCAACCCTACATTTACCAGGTGAGATAAATTGATACCTTAGAATCCCCAAAGCCCACTAATGTCACCACGTCAAAACACAGCATACAAACATAAATCTGCCAGCCAAATAGATATATATTGTGAAGAGAAAATTAGGACACAAATCTTCATATTACTAGCAGGTCCAGCACTTCCAGGTTAAAAATTCTGCAGCCTAATACTAGAGGGAGAGAGAGAGACTTGTATTTGTTAACCAGCCTATGGCATCAATGATTTTATCTGGACCTCCTCACCATCCTCATCTAACACAGCTCATCTACATCTCTCCTTTTCTGTGCATCTCCTCCCTGTCAGACTTTAAATGTGTGTATATGGTACATGGGTCTTATTTTTCTATATAAACTTATTTCATTTCAAATTATAGAATTTCACAAATGTATTCACCATCCCTGGGTTAAAAATGGGGTTAAAAAGTGGGTTAAAAAAAAATTAATAAAAATAAAAAGTTGACGAACAAAGTTGCAAAAGGACATGCAACCCTGTCCTAAGTGATCCCATATCTAAGAAGGAGACATTATAATTTGAAATTATTATTAGTGAGATTCTGAACCCTGATATTACTGGTAAAAAGTGTCCCCTTAAAAGTGGATAAAAAGCCGAGAGGTATTTTTAGTGCAATATAAAAACTACAATCCCTCCTTCTACCTGCTGTGGCACCCCAACTGATGCCAAGATAACCAGTTATTGGCCAGAAATACAAGGGGTGCTGCATCTGGTGGATAAACCTTTTCCTATTCTCTATTGTATTTTTCTTTAGCTTTTATTCGTCCCCTGTTTTGTTTTGCTTTTTGGGGGGGGTGATTATAGTCTTTTAGAATACCTTTTCTTTTAAGTACAAGTAGAATAAATGTTATCCTTTTAAATAAATACATTTTAAAAAGAGCTATTCTGCACTATAAAACCTTCTTTCAGCTTTTCCTTATCTTCAGGGGGTACTCTCTTTAAATTTAATTTTAAAGGGGAGGTAGTGTATTAGTTCCACAGTACCACACTAGTTTTTCTGTAAACCTGATATTGCTGGAACAGAGAACAATAATATCAGGTTTAACCAGTAAAAGAACATTTAGTACATTGCTAGAAGAGAGCAGAGATAGCTCGGACAGTACAAGGAATAAGACACTTGTGTAAATTGGGAATGTG